>NC_087159.1:3545000-3622500 GCF_035594125.1 Scylla paramamosain | reverse complement strand
ACTTTTTTTTAGGGAAATGCGCGTATAGACGCGTCTGACTCTGTCTGGCAGCGTTGGGTCTCCCGGCGTCCATCCTGCTGTCGAGTGGTGTGAGGCGTCCCTTGAGAGGGTTATGTAGAAGACTTGGTGCGGGTCTACACCTGAAGTATTGGCAGCGGGAGACACTGCTGTGGGCCGCGGCTCCTGGTCTTAGCGAGGTGGCGTGGCCAACCAGCACCTGCTTAATTAAGACGGTCTGGAAGGTAACCAGGCACGAATAAACAGTTGGCACAATATCCGCAGTGCTCTTGTGTGTGTGTGTGTGTGTGTGTGTGTGTGTGTGTGTGTGTGTGTGTGTGTGTGTGCGCGTTACCCACTGCTACAACAATTCTACTTACCTTTCCGCGTCATTATATTTATTCTTTGTACTTTATGACAGGAGTAAATTACAGTGTAATGAACATGACGGAGAAAAAGACATATTCATGGTTAATGGAGAGGAGGATGCGGCCCGCGGCGGTGACCAGTTACTTCCACCACAGGGCGTCCTCGGCGGCGGTGTGTGTCGCGGCGGTGGCTGACGCTGCATGCTGATGGCGGCTGCATTGTGCCCCGAATGAATGGCTCTCTTTTAGTAATGTTGTGTCTACCTTTGTCTCTTCGTGGGTTACGTGATACGCCACGTAATATTGCAGGCTGAGGAATGAAGCCTGCAGGGTTAGTAGAGAAGGTCACCCTGACGACGGGCGCTGAGGCAGGTGGGAAGGGTGACGGCGACAGCTGTGTTGGTGATGGACCACCGGCAGGTGCGGCACACACTGCTGCAAGACCACTGTGTCTCATAAATGGAAGGCAACGCGACCTGGGTGTTAGAAACTTGACGCTCCCGGCAGGTGGTCCCCGACGAGACGGTGAACGCAGATAGAAGCTTGAAGGCGGGGGAGTTCCGGCCGTCTTGAAACTGTGACGACACCTGACACAGCGGAGAGGCGCTCACGACGCGCGGTGGGCGACGGGCAGCACCCAACCCTGGTGGACCCTGTGTCACACCTGTCATCCACAGCAGGGATTGGCCTCAATAGATAGTATTTACCAACATTTCATTGTAACCTAGAAATGCTTTGTTCTGTTTTATCCAGCAAACCGTTCTAGATGGTGACTTCTATTCGCACCCCGCCGGCGGCGCCTCGCTTCCAGTCATCTACGGCAGACATAACAATAAGGGTTTGTGAGGTGCAGAGACGCTTGCTGTAATCCTTACATACTTTATACCATACTTACTTTGGCCCGTCCCGCAACACTCCTGGCAGTGATGGTCTTGCCAAGCTCTCTCCTCTCCTGCCCTGCGCGCGGCTTTCCTGTCCCTGTGTAGTCTAGACTCCAGAGTCCAGACAGAGATGACAGGGTCACTGTCTCCCGTGGCCTAACCACAAGCTGAACTCGTTATGTCGGCAATTACCTGCATTTTTACAGAGATGACTCGCGCCTCCCTGTCCCCCCTGTGCTCCTCCCCCTCCCAGCCGCCCCAGCGCTGCCCCCGCATCGCCACCCTGCCGCCGCCAAGCATGGGGCCGCCGCCACCGCGAGCGTGCGGGGGTGAGTCTGCCTGGGTTGGTTCTCGCTCCCTCGTTATGCCGCTCGCAGCACACAAAGGCCGCCTCATTACCGAGTTATTCCATTTAATTCATAGAAATTATTTTATTTATGCATTATATATTATTCAGGCGAGCCACAGGTGAGGCGGGGAGGCGTCACGAGCCAGCGCCAAGCCTCCTCCGGGACGGTCATCTCGTTCTGTGTTGACATTTACGAGCGGTCACCCGTGACTCCCACACTCCCCGTCCCCCGGCCAGGCGCGCTTAACTTCTGTGTAAAAGATACTCTTTTATCTATAAATCTGAGAGAAAGTCAAACCAACATAGATCCAGCAGAGAGTACGGGACGTAAACTTGGTGTGTGTGTGTGTGTAATAATAATAATAATAATAAACGGTTTATTATTTAGGCAGTTGACAAACTGAAAAATGTACATAGGGGATGGGGAAAAACTTAACATTAATCCTAACGGTAAGACTAATCTAGGAGGGAAATACTATCGATTGATGGCTCGCACCATGGTGGGAATCGCACTGAGTCTGTACCGGTCCGTGCGCGGCGCCTTCAGGGGCGGTTATTTTGTTGTGGTGTCTGGTGGCACGGACAGGGCGAGGCGCGTCGGGCGGCAGCATGTCTCTGAGACGCGGATGATGCAGTAGTCCCTTCCCAAACTTCTCCAGAGCCTCTCGGTGCCTGGTGGATATTCTGGACAGACTCAGGGTGGTCAGGGCTTCTTCATAGGTGGTGTATGCAGGGCCAAGGATGACCCTGCACGCCCTTTTCTGCACACTCTCTAGCTGTAGCTGTTGAGTGTGTGTGAGGGAGGAGGACCACGCTGGGGAGGCGTACATGAGTTTGGGGAGGATGAAAGTGAGGTACACCCCCCTTAACTCATCTGTCGGCGTCCCCAGCGACCTGAGTCTGCGCAGCATGTACAGCCTGTAGGTAGCTGATCTCACGGTGCTGGCGACATGCTGCTTCCAGGTCAGCTGGTCGTCCACCGTGACTCCGAGAAGCTTGGCACATTGGACCACCTGGAGGGGGGTGAGGGCCCACTGTGAGCCGGGGAGGGGGGCACTGGTACAGAGGAGGTACAGAAATGCATCACCACAGTTTTGCTGTGGTTGATGGTCATCCTGCTCTCCTCTGTCCACGTCCGCAGTCGCTCCAGAATTGCTTGCAGTGGCGAGTAGTCCGGGTTCTTGTTGGAAACTGGGACGCCCACGGTGCAGTCGTCCACATACTTCCAGCGATGGGGGGGGTGTCGGTGAGGGGCGTCGTTGATGAGGAGGGAGGAAGCATAGAGGACCCATCTTGGTCCCCTGGGGGGACTCCACATGTCAGCTGTTGGAAATTAGAGACAGAGCCCTGATAGCGAACGGCCTGACGTCTCCCCTGTGAGGAAGTCGGCTAGCCACGCTATCAGATTAGGAGGGAGACCCAGACTTACTGCCTTGCTGATGACAACAGTGTGATCAACTAGATCAAAGGCTTTTTTGAAGTCGACAAAAGCAACAGCTAGAGAGGTGTTTCGCTTGTCCAGGTGGCTGTGGATGAATTCAAGGAAGCTGGTCAGGTAATGTGAGGTGGAGGTGGCTTTAATATTTCCGAATTGTCTGATATCCACGGTGTTACAAATTTTGGTGTATGCCCAGTCATATACAAAATCTTCACAAATAAGGCTAGGGATGGGGGTGATAGAGACTGGCCTGAGGTCATTGAGTGACTGAGGACTGGAAGTTTTGGGGATGGGAGTGACATAAGATGTCTTCCAGTCCGCGGGGCAAGAGTGTTGGGAGAGTGAGGCGTTTATTATGGAGCATAGCGGTGTTGCTAGCTCTACAGCAAATGTGTGTGTGTGTGTGTGTGTGTGTGTGTGTGTGTTTGTGTGTGTGTGTGTGTGTGTGTGTGTGTGTGTGTGAGATGCAGGCTTTACCGTACATGCATTTGTGTATACCCTTTCTCTCTCTCTCTCTCTCTCTCTCTCTCTCTCTCTCTCTCTCTCTCTCTCTCCTCTCTCTCTCTCTCTCTCTCTCTCTCTCTCTCTCTCTCGTGCATCCTCACACTTTTTGGACATCCTTGTTCCGTAACACACTTTGCTTCTTGGCGTTATTCCTTGGCCTCTTCCCTCTCTGCTTTTATTCCCTCTATTCATCCTTGCTTTCATGTTCCTAAAGCCGTGTTTGGTCCTCCTCTTCTTCACCCTTCCTCTTGTAATCTTCTCTCTTTCCTCCCCTTTCTATCCCTCCCTCCTTCCCTTTCTCCATTTCTCTATTCCTCCTTCCCTCCTTTCCTCCACCCCTTCCGCTGCTTATCTATCTACCTGCTTGCTTATTTGCTTGCTTGCCTACCTGTCTGCCTGCCACTTCACCTGCCTGTACACCTTTCTGACTCCGCCCACTAATGCAAATAGCAGCCCGCGCCCACCTACGCCCGCGCGTCCCCGCCCACCTCCGCCCTCACCTCTATGTTCTATACTACATGTACGCCGCTTGAATGTCTCTCTCTCTCTCTCTCTCTCTCTCTCTCTCTCTCTCTCTCTCTATTCTCTCTCTCTCTCTCTCTCTCTCATTTTCACCTAGCCCTTTGTCTTCCTCTTTTCCCTTCTTTTCTTATTCATCTTTCAGTCTCTCTATCTTCTTTCATTCCTTCTTTTATTCCTTCCTTTTCTTAATTTTGTACCACTTCTTTCGTCTTTTATTCTATACTTCTTTTCTTTCTTTCTCTTACTTTTTTCTTTTATCTTCCCCTTTTCCTTATCTTATTTTTTTGTTTAACCTTCTGTACATGCATTCATCATAATCTTCCACTTACCTCCCTCTTCTTCCATCTTTCGTTTCTCGTTCCTCTTGTTTCATCCTTCCTTCCTTCCTTCCTTCCTTTCTTTTTTCTTTCTTTCTTTCTTCCTTCCTTCAGCCCTCTTTCTCACTTTGCTTTCTTCTTCCATAATTCCATTCGTATCTGCTAATCCCTCTTCTTTTCTTCCTACCTTTACCTTTTTCCTTTCTTCCTTCATCTCCCATTTCCATCTCTTTCTTCTTTAATAATTCCGTTCCTATCTCTTCATCTCTCTCCTTGTGTCCTCTTCCTATCCTTTCCTCCCTCTTACCTGCCTTTCATTCACTCATTCATCCCCTCTTCCTTTCTTTTCTATTTCTTTTTTCTTTTCTTTCCTTTTCTTCGTTCCTTCTGTCCCCTTTTCCCACCTTTCCTTCTCTCTCTCTCACACAATACCTATGTGTTTTATCTATCTCCAGTCCTTCTCTTCCTATCCTTCCCTCCCCTCTCGCCTTCTCGCCTGCCTATCATCGCGCCCTGGGTGAGTCTCTTTTCTGGTGACTCCCTCCGCCCCACCTGAGCCCGACGCCCCTGCAGGTGACGTAATTCAAGGCTCAGATGTGGGTGTGCTCGGAGAATGCACGTGGAACAGAGAGGATTTGTCTTGAATAAATAATCTTTTCCGTGCGTGTCCTTGTTTTTTTTTTCTCTTTTTTTTTCTTTTTGTTTTCTGTGTGTGTGTGTTTGTGCCTGTCTGTCTTTTTTTCACTTTCTGATTTTTTATTTTACTCATCTCATATTTTGTTGTTTGCTTGGGTTTCTTTGTGGTTGATTGCGTGTTTCTGTCTGTCTGTCTGTCTGTTTGTCTGTCTGACTGTCTGGCTGGTTTATCTAGCTGGATGGCTGGCTGGCTGGCTGCATGGATGGATGGATTAATGGCTGGCTGGCTGACCTGGCTGGTTGGATGAATTAATGGCTGGCTGGGTGGATGGATGGATGGATGGATAGATGAATTAGTGGTTGGCTGGGTGGCTGACTGGCTGGCTGGGTGGATGGATGGATGGATGGATTAGTGACTGGCTGGGTGGCTGACTGGCTGGCTGGGTAGATGGATGGATGAATTAATGGCTGGCTGGGTGGCTGACTGGCTGGCTAGGTGGATGGATGGATGGATGAATGGATTAGTGACTGGCTGGGTGGCTGACTGGCTGGCTGGGTAGATGGATGGATGGATGGATGAATTAATGGCTGGCTGGGTGGCTGGACGGCTAAATACTCAGACAGGTAGACGACTCCTGTTTTCCCCTTCTCTGTCTGGGTTTCTGTCCTTTGGCCTCGTATCTGCATGGCTCGGTGGTTCTTTCTTTGTGTCTCCGCCTCCCCTCACCGCTGCGGGGCTGACGCTGACGCAGGTGGTGAGGGGCCGCGCCGCTCACCACACACCACCCCCCGCGTAGCCTAGAGTCTGGGAGCCGCGGAGGAGGGGACGCCGCTTTATTTATTTGTCATGTCTTCGTTGGCTGCTTAATCAATTATTCAGTGAGCTTTACTCCAGCTTGAATATTTAATGCATGTGCTCAATATTTGGTTATGGTACTACATGGTTTGATATTACGTTAAACACACACACACACACACACACACACACACACACACACACACACGAGACCGCGAGCGTGGAAAGCCAAGGTTTGGAATATAAAGGTTTTATGGACAATGTTGCTGCGTTCACTTTACATTGCCTCGACATCTGCTCCTCCTCCTCCTCCTCCTCCTCCTCCTCCTCCTCCTCCTCCTCCTCCTCCTACCCCTGCTGTTGCTTCTACCTTTTGTGTGGCGGTGTCTTCAGCAGATGCAAGGAGGGAGAGGGACACAGGGGCGGGGGTAGGGCGTTGAGGAAAGATTGTGGGGATGGAGGAGGAGTGGAGGGGGGTTAGGTTAGGAGGACGTGGGATGCTGTGCTGTGTGTGGCATGCTGGGGAAGTAAGGATGGAAGCTATGTGGTGAAGTATGTGTATTAGGATGGTGGTGGTGGTGGTGGTGGTGGTGGTGGTGGTGGGGGTGGTGATGGTGGTGGTGGTGGTTCGCTCTCATTGCCTCAGAAAATCGAGAGGTTAAAAGATAAAAGTTTTAATACTGTTCGAGAGAGAGAGAGAGAGAGAGAGAGAGAGAGAGAGAGAGAGAGAGAGAGAGAGAGAGAGAGAGAGAGGAGAGAAGAGAGAGAGAGAGAGAGAGAGAAAAGGAATCCATAACGTTGTGATCCCCATAGGCGGGTTGTACAGATTGTGGAGTAGAGAGAGAGAGAGAGAGGAAAACAAGTGAGGCGTGGCAGGTCATTGGTAACAAATATTCTACCACACTACACTGGGAAGGCTCGACTGGATATGGAAAAAGTACTAGAAACCGCCTTGTCTTCCCATCAGTGCTGCTTATTGCAAAGGGGAAGACAGTGAGGTGAAGGAAGCTATAAATTACACCTACACTGTTTCCGAGACTGTTCCTGCTTTTGCTACCCCGTCTGGAGGCTGGCCAAAGGGTGCATATGGCTAAGAAAAAGTCCCAAGTGCAGTTCCATGTTGAGTAGAGATCAGGGGAGTCCACAATACTAGGATAATTGCAGGTTGTGGAGGTGAGTGTGTGTCTTGTGTGTGTTCCCCAGTCTTGCGTTACCAGTGGCCGCGGTGCATCAGGGAGCCCGCAGCGGAAAGCCAGACAAGAGAAAGAATTTTATTGTCCTTTAGTAAGAGGAAAGTTTAGTTTTTTTTTTTTGGGTCGGGAATTTATTGTCTGGTTTAATATGAGGAGAGACGGCAGGAGTGACATATCGAATGCTGTCTGTCTGTCTATCTGTCTCAATTTCCTTGTATCGATGAGAGTTCGCATCCCTGGAACCAAATAACGGAGATTGAAGCACGTTATTGCTCTTCTTAGCTTCCCCCCTTGCAATCTGAAGTCCCCCTGCCCTTGAATTAAACAGCGTCTGCAAAGGTTATATCTCTTAAGGCCTTGTATCTTTCTTTGTCTTTCTCAAGGGCTATTAAGGTCAGTTCTCAGGTCTTCGAGGGCCGTGGATGGGGTGGTGCCTCGTGTTCTCTTCAGTGTAGTCTGGTATAGTGTCACCCTTTAGTTGATGTAATGCTTCTTGAAGACCAACTATCTTTTTGTATCAATCTTAATGGTCTTTGATATCAGTCTTCAGGTCTTCAAGGGTCGTGGATGGGATGGTACCTCGTGTTCTGTTCAGTGTAGTCTCGTGTTGTCAGTGTAATGTTACCCTTTAAGTGGACGTAATACCCTTTGTCCCCCAGCACATTTATAAAGTCGTGTATTTTTTATCTTTTGATACTTGTTTTTTTTTGTTTTTTTTCCCGGGAAGTACATTAGACAGGCTTGCAGACTTTTATGTATAGCGCAAAGAGGTGATCTTTTACGGAGTGTGAGAGGAGCAGGGAGGGAGAGAGTGACGGGGGAAGTGTGTGTGTGTGTGTGTGTGTGTGTGTGTGTGTGTGTGTGTGTGTGTGTGTGTGTGTGTGTGTGTGCGCGCTTCCCATCCTTACCTATTCCTTCACTTCCTTCTCTTTTACCTCTTCATATATCATCATTACCACTTACCTGTTCTCCTGTGCTTAGTTTCCTAGTTATCTCGGCGCCATATGACCCGGCTGTGGTGGCGTCAAGAAATCAAATCAAATCAAATCAAACAACCATTTTTCAATACATTTATTTTTCTATTTAATTTTGTTTCTATTTCTCTCCTTAATACCCAAATACTGCAAGTTTTCCCATCCCTCCCCGACTCACACACACACACACACACACACACACACACACACACACACACACACACACACACACACACACACACACACTTTCCGCCAAACTCAGATATCCCAACATTTCCACCTGTCAGTTTGGATTTCTTGTAAAGTTTTTTTTTCTTTCCCTTCCTCTGCCACAAATTAGGTTTTCAAGTTAATTAGTCGTGTAGGGAGTGGGAAGGAAAGGTATTTATCACTATCTCAGCGAAGGAGGAGGTGGAGGTGGAGGAGGAGGAAGAGGAAGAGGAGAAAGAAGTAGGAAGTACGAGTAAAAAGATTCTATTGTTTTCCACGGTGAGATACGAAGTGATAAAGATTCCAGGTAGGCTGAATAACAAAGTGCATGTCTGGACTCTGCTGATGTGACTTCCCGTGTTGCTTGAGGGTGTGTTGTTCTTATGACTGTTGTTAATGTTGCCTGACTTTGCATTGTGGTGATTAGCGTTGTAATGTAAGGAAAAGTGTGATGTCTAATGATGCATATTTTATTTTCTCCTACATCACACCGTCGCAGTATCATCTGTCACGCATTCCAGTCTTCTTCCCCCTTTTTTCCTTCTCACCTTTCCCCACTCATCAAGATCCGAAGTTGTAACGAGTCCCAAGTTTCGCTAAGGTTGTCAGATCCTCGTGATGCTGCGTGAGATCAAGTTATATTAGGTTCACCTGTCTAAATCATAAGGTATCCTGCGTCTCTCTGGTTACTTGGAGTCACGATCAAATTAAGGAAAAATTGTTAACTTAGAAGCATAGTTTTGAATCATAATCACATGCGTAAGTTACAGCCTTCGTCTGAGCTTGTTTGCGATACTTGAACTCCGCCGCCTTGTAAGTCCTCAACCACTCTGAATGTCTCCTTCTATGCTCCAGTACCATGCTGCCCTTCATACCTCCTCCTATGCTCCACCACCGTATCGTACCTCCCGCCACACTCTAGTACCACCCTTATCCTGCCTCCCTCTATACTCCTCCACCACCCTATTCTCCCTCTCATCCTCCTCCTATACCACCCTTTCTCTCTTTCTCCCGCTCCCCGACACAGCGATAGAGAGCCACGTTAGTCATCACCCATAAAATCGTTTCATCACTTTCTGCACCGCCGGGGGAACCGTAACTGTTTGTCGTGCCTCCGCGGCCGTGCGCCTGTCTGGCTGTGTTGACGCATGTAAATTTGGCTGTGCAAAATGAACCGTGCGCGCCGTGCCGGTCTGCCTCAGCCGACAGTGAATTATTGAGTTCAGATACACAGGTAAATGTTAAACAGATTTAATGATCACATGAATGTATCAACACACGAGGCTTTACTGGCCCACGATAAGAGAGAGAGAGAGAGAGAGAGAGAGAGAGAGAGAGAGAGAGAGAGAGAGAGAGAGAGAGAGAGAGAGAGAGAGAGAGAGAGAGAGAGAGAGAGAGAGAGAGAGAGAGACTGTGTGTGTTCTCGTGCTGTCTCGAGTTTGTAGTTCCTTTGCAACATATGAGTTACGTTTGAATTTTGAATGGAAGTGTGTGTGTGTGTGTGTGTGTGTGTGTGTGTGTGTGTGTGTGTGTGTGTGTGTGTGTGTGTGTGTGTGTGACTGAGGCTGCATGTGCGTGTGTGAGCGCGCTCGTGTTACTAACCGGCGGCCATTTTTCCACTCCACTCCATCTCCCCTTGACTCTCTCTCTCTCTCTCTCCCTCCCACTTCTCCTTTCTTCCATCTCTTTCCCCCTGCTCTCCCCCCTCCCCCTCTCCCGCCTCTCCCAGCCCGCGGCCAGTCCTCCATTACTCCATAATTACCGGTTATCGCTGTGTTTGCCTGTTCCTCTTTTATCCTCGTGTGTCTTCGGGCGTGTTCTCCTTCTCTTATTGTTCTCTCCCGCCTCCTCCCTCCCACCCACTCTCCAGGCCCCGCCATTGTGCTCTGTGCGTGCATGCGTGCGTGTGTGCGTGCCTGCTTGTGTCTGTGCCCCTAATTACACGTATTAGTGCTCCCTCTCACCTGTTCACGTATTTATTGACCTTTTTTTCAGGTACGTACATTTGTTTGTTGACATAAATTCCTCTTGTCCCGTCTGAATAGGTCCGTGTAAGTGGGAGGAGAGAGAGAGAGAGAGAGAGAGAGAGAGAGAGAGAGAGAGAGAGAGAGAGAGAGAGAGAGAGAGAGAGAGAGAGAGAGAGAGAGAGAGAGAGAGAGAGAGAGAGATTTAATTTGATTCGTGGGCTAATGTATGGATGCATTATCGCAGATCAGTCTATATCGCTGGCAAATACTGCATTTTCTCTTGTTTGCATTTGTCTGGCTCATGCATGATTTACTCCCACCGGCGCCCCTCATGCACCCAGCCAGACAGACTCCCGGGGTGCATCCAAACGAGTATAGCTGGATATAGGTGAGGTTATTTTGTACACAGAGGAACCGCCACGTGTAGGCCTGATGGGCTCTCGCAGCTTCCTTTATTTGTGGTCTTTTTTTGTACAGTGTGTTATGTGGATACCGGATATGTAGTCTAGGATGGAAATAAAATCTTAAACTAATATAAGGAATAGAATAAATCTAGAATAAATAATAGCGTTACCTGTAGCAGTGAGTTACCTGTGTACCTGTTTCAGTTGTGGCTTTTCTGCAGGGATTATCTTTGTTTTGTATTAAGGGAAGCACAGGTGTGAATGTGGCCTTCATACTGGCACCATTGTCCTCTGCACCACAGTACGTTTCCTTGGCAGCGCAGGTCAGGCGTATGGCGCAAGTGAGAAAGAGAGAGTAAAAGAAAATGATAAAAATGTGAAGAAATGGATGGTTTGTACGTATTTCCTTAGACTTGCTTAATACGTAGCCTTCTTCCCACACACACACACACACACACACACACACACACACACACACACACACACACACACACACACACACACACACACACACACACACAGAAAAGGTAAGGACAGTGATAAAGTTCGTGTTTATGAAGGTATAATTAGCGCGTCTCACACAGCCTCGCCCGCCATCACGCCGCGGTAATATCACCTCCCGCGCCACGCATCCTGCTGTTTTTCCCTCTGTTTTTTTCCCTCATCAAGAACGTTTAATAATATACTAATTATTCTCGTATTTTTCAAAGGTCCATAATTTCCTATAATTTTTTTGTTTTTTTGTTTTTCTTCTTTGTCCCGCAGTTCTTTACTCTTCAAAGTTGTGTTCTTGTTTTTTTTTCTTTTTTTCTTTCTTGTCCCGTTTCTCTGTTGTCATGGTTTAATAATGTACTAATTATATCTGTACTATAACCAGGTCATGTTTTTCTTTGTTTTTTCCCTTCATTTTTTTTTTTTTTTTCAATCTTCACACAATCTTTCTTAGGGCATTTTTTTCCTTCTCCTTGTTTCTTTACTTTGTTTCATTTTATTTTTCATTTGTTTTCAAGTTGCACCTGTACCTTTTATAAATCCTCATTAAGAAGGACTTCAAAACTGAAAATACAATGATAGAGTGTGTGTGTGTGTGTGTGTGTGTGTGTGTGTGTGTGCAGCCGTATGATTCACCAAGATAACACCAGCTGGGAGGGAGATAGGGAGAGAGAGAGACAGGGCGGGAGTGAGTGAGTGAGAGAGTGAGGGGGGTGATGGGGGCGGGAGGGAGCTGGCGGAAGTGAGATAGCATCAGGGAAGCTGGCATCACTTGGGGGTCGCTACCAGCCGGCCGGGTCCCGAAGCCCTGGCCACCACACATCAAAGCCACCGCCAATCTACGCCCCTTCGCCGCTCCCTGTCCACTTGTCCGGCTTCCCCTGCTACATACATACAGCTTGATGCCTCCCTCACCTAACCTGCTCCTCCTCCTGCTCCTGTTCTTCCTGCTGTTGCCTCTGTCGCATGTTGGGTCAGTCCGCCGCCTTTCCCCTGCTTCTTCTCTCTTTGGTCGTCGTTTTCTGTGTTTTCTTTATTTGATCTTGTTTTCGTTTGTCTTGTCGTCTTGGTCGTCGTCGTCTTTGTCGTCTTTGTCGTCGTTTGGGTTGTCCTCCTCCTCCTTATTATCCTCATCGTCATTATCCTCCTATTCTTCACTGTCGTCGCATTCGTCCTCCTCGTCCTCTTTCTTCTCCTATTCTTCCTCCTCCTCTTCCTCTTCCTTTTTCTCCTCCAGTTCTTCCTCCTCCTCTTCCTAATCCTCATCGTCCTTCTTTTCGTCCTCCTCCTCTTTGTATTCTTCGTCGTTGTCCTGCTCCTCCTCCTTCTCAAGAGACCTGAAGCATCCCTCCCCCAACAGCAAGGCCCTGCTATGCTCTGCTGTGTCCTGCCAGCGCCGCCCTCCCCACCCAAAAAGTCGAATTGATATTGGACGCATTTCGCAGTCGGGTCTCCTTTTTGTTATGTCGCGGCGGGAACGAACCATTTTATTTATTTTTTAGTGTATGTCGCACCCTTTTGTGGTCAGTTGTTTGGGGGCTGGCGTGTCCTTTGGCTGATGGCTTTTGAGGTCGGGGGAGGGATGGGCAGGATGTTTGGAGGGACAAGTGTGGTGGTGGTGGTGTTGGTGTGTGGTGCTGTGTGGTGTGGCGGGCGGTGTAATGGGTGGGTGTTTGGTGTGCTGTGCCGGTGGTCAGTTTAAGCTTCCTTGCATGGCTGGTCGTCCGCCGGCGGTTGTGTCAGTGCTCGGTTTATATAGAGTACGTATCCCGACCCACGCCTCTGGAAACGCCGCGATGGCATTCAGAGCTGGAGGAGCGGGGGGCAGGGGGCGACAACGGAGAGAGAGAGAGAGAGAGAGAGAGAGAGAGAGAGAGAGAGAGAGAGAGAGAGAGAGAGAGAGAGAGAGAGAGAGAGAGAGAGAGTCAGCTAGCCAGAAGGACAGATACATAGACAAGCAAAAAGGGAGACACAAACAAGCGAGAGAGAGAGAGAGAGAGAGAGAGAGAGAGAGAGAGAGAGAGAGAGAGAGAGAGAGAGAGAGAGAGAGAGAGAGAGAGAGAGAGAGTATAGGTCTCCGCGGTTCAGGCTTGCAACGGGCGGCTCAGTGTTTTCTCTCTCGCACCAAATTCCTGCAGTGTTGTTGACTCGTTGCTTGCTGTGCCCGGGATGCCTGCCTTGCCCCGCCTCTCCTCCTGCGCAG
This sequence comes from Scylla paramamosain, assembly GCF_035594125.1. Classification (NCBI taxonomy): domain Eukaryota; kingdom Metazoa; phylum Arthropoda; class Malacostraca; order Decapoda; family Portunidae; genus Scylla; species Scylla paramamosain. Next base: position 3,609,249 of record NC_087159.1, on the reverse strand, counting down.
CCTTGGGACTGTATCATATTCACTCCTTACGCCTTTTATTGGTCAGGTTCGCCGCGTCTAAGCACCCGTGGTCCTTCGTTTACATCCTATATACAGCCCACGCAGCTTTTGTGACCCGGCCTCCGCGAGTCTGAAATCCTGCTTTGTTTTGTTTAGCGCGCGATGCTCCAAACACATAAACATTCCAAGGACCGAGGAATTATTTTTATTCAGCGGCGTCGTCTTCCTAGTGACAAGATTTAGCAAGGGCGGAGAGAGAGAGAGAGAGAGAGAGAGAGAGAGAGAGAGAGAGAGAGAGAGAGAGAGAGAGAGAGAGAGAGAGTTGTTCATGACATTGGTTTCGCCTCGTTAGAAGGAATTACCCTACACGTGTTCTGCTTTTAATGAATTACTCGCTTCCTTAATACGCATGCAGTTTTTTTCCTACCTTTTTTGACCTTTTATTTAACGCATGATTCTTTACCTAGTTGGCTTTGTTTGTGTAGTCTGTGTGTGACGTTCCTTAGGTTTGTGTGTGTGTGTGTGTGTGTGTGTGTGTGTGTGTGTGTGTGTGTGTGTGTGTACTGTTTGTTTGCTTGTGTGTGTTTGTGGCACTTCTTGTTTTTATGTTTGTTTGTGGTACTTTTTGCCTGTTTGTTTGTTTCCTGAGGCGTTGGTGTGTGTGTTGCTGCACCTGAGGCACGTGAGACATCCGCCTCCTTAAGTCCTTCATTGGGATCCAACATTTTTTTGCCCTTCAATCTGGACTTTTTTTATTTTTTTCATCGCCCTCTCTCTCCTTGTGTCCTCCTTTGGCCTTATTGGTTGTAAGTCTTTAAGATTTAAGATAACGCCACAACATTCCTGGAGTGCCTTGACTTGATTAGTTTTATCTTTTTTTATTGCATATTCTCTTTACACAGACACGGCACGTCTCGGCTGATGAAACTGAGGGAGGAAGACAGGAAAAATGAAAAGTGTAGAATGAATGCTTGTGTTTTAGTTCCCAGGAATAGAACGAGCCGGGTTTATTTCTCTCCCCACCCCTTTTCGTTTTCTCTTTGATTGCATTTTTTGTTTACTTTGGCCCTTGGTCTTGTCTCTCGTTGTGTAAATAAACTGCTCGACATGACGCTGGCAGAGTAAGCAAACCCTGAGGGCCCTGAACACTGTTAAGGGACACCCGCCGCGTGCACACACACACACACACACACACACACACACACACACACACACACACACACACACACACACACACACACACACACAGCTGCCCACTTGTGTTTCCCCTGACATTTTTGCTCGATTCAGACAGCCTCACTCCACAGCGATTATTTTTAGTCCTGTGCTGTTTCCATTTGTGAATGAGTGCGGTTTTTTTCCCCAGTTGATTCCTTGCTTGTTATAACATCTTAATAAAGTAGTCTGACACAGGCTTACAGTATTCAAAAAGACAGGAAAATTAATGATTGAGTACTGTATGTCTATTACTGCCTGTACTTCTAATGGTCCTCGTCTAGGGTAGTTCAGTTGATGCAGAAAGGACTATACCGCCACTACCTAACAGCCAAAAGGTTAATCTCCTTTGTTATTCACACGACCATTAGCTGGACTCTTTAAAAATTAATTGCTCATGCTTTTGTCTCGTTATTTAAGTTGCAATGTTATTTTTATGTTCCATTGTAACTTCATTAACGTGTTCAAGTTTCTCTCATGACCTCACGTCCTGGACGGCGAGGAGCATCACACTGGAGTCATTAGGTGTCATGGTAAACGTTTGAGAAGCAAGTCAACGTGGATTTATCTGCTTCCATTCGAGTCACGTGGGCAGGGAGCTGTAAATCTATCCCTTGGCTGTGTAACTTTAGCATTAGGTTAAAGCTTTTTTGTACGTGTGTGTCTATCCGTGTGTCTGTGTGTGTGTTTACCTTACCAGCAGTTCGTGGGCTCTAATTCACAGGCAGTTGCTCAGCTCTCAGGGAAAAGGAAATGCCAAAGCTGTGCGTCTTTATGATCCTTTTTTACGGCCTTTTATCAGCAGTTGTACACGTGTCTTGGCTCGCTTCACATGTTTCCAGAATACCGCAGGCCTTTACTTGTCTCATTAACTTTTTCCTGGTATGCAAGGGAGCGACTTAAATTTTTCAGGGGTTTCATTCGTAATTTTCCTTTGTTTTGCTGCTGTGTAGATGTCTTGAGTGAATTTTTCCGCCTTTCCTTGGTTTTCGTGTTTTTTTTTCGTTTTCTTGAGAGTTGCCGTGTGTTTCAGTTTTCGAAATGCTCCGTAAGCTTTCCCATTTTCCCGGTTTTTCTTCAGTTTTTTACAGTTTTTAATAAAAGCAAGCGCTTCAGTAAGATCATATGGCGTAGTATGCACAAGAATGTTATCCACGAGTCTTCTCTGTTCTTCGTACAAATGTAACAACTATATACTTTACATTCAGACTTATTGGTGGGAAACGTGCTCTGTAGGCTCAAATGTAAGTACTATATTTAGCCTGAGTCTCCTAATCACCTTTCTCATTCATTTGTCTTTTCTTTTTCCAGCGCTCAGACCTGCTTTGTGTTGTAATCCTCGTATCATGCTTGGCTGCTCCTGTTTCTCTTCTGTAAAGCCAAGGAACTCCAGCAAGCCTCCCGTGCTGCCTCTAGGTGTGTGATTCCTTCCCTCATAGTTTGTACAAGAACACCACCCTTCTTCCTCCGTTACTCGTATAGAATTGCCTTAGATTGGCACTGTAACCATGTTTGAGTCCATATCATGTTAAGAAATTATGACACTTAAGGAATACAGTTTAGTGTGGAAGATAAATAGATAGGTTTTGTTTCGTTTCTTGTATAAACTTATCTTTAATTGACGCTGGAAACTTGTGTGAATTCATATCCTGGAAATTATAGCGCTATAGAAAATAAAGTTGAATGTACTCGTTAAGAAATTATGATGCTTCAGGAATATAGTTTAGTGTGGAAGTAAATAGATAGGTTTTGTTTTCTTTCTGGTATAAACTGGAAACTCGTGTGAATTCATATCCTGGAAATTATAGCGCTATAAATAATAAAGTTGAATATACACGTATATACATGTCTTGTTGTATATTCTTCACCATTGAGTTTACGCGAGTCGTTTCCTGTTTAAATCGATAATGTGATAACGTGTGAATCCATAACGTGTGAATCCATATCCAGCTAAGGAATTATAATATCCTAGGAAATGTACTTTAATGTCCAGGAAACTGTACGTAGGTTTTGTCATATATTCTTCACTAGTGGCAGTTCACGTAAACCCTTTCCTGTATAAAACATAGCCTGAAATTCACACTGTAACCTCGTGTGCTTATATCCTGTCAAAAAAATTATTATACAGTGGGAAATAAAGTCTAATGAACATGTATATAAGTAGGTATTGTTATATTCTTCAGTCTTCATCAGTGGCAGTTTATATAAGGGCAATACTTTTTCTTTTTCTTTTTTTTTCTTCTTGTAGGGAACACCTGGGAAAATTTGCCTTTACCGTGACCAGCAAGCATCACTCGGACTCCCGCAGGACCTGATTAGCATGCACAGGTGAGCGTAACTTAGCATGGGAGTGAGGGAAGTGAGAACGTCTCTGTCTCCTGTCTCTCTCTCCTGTCTCTCTCTCTCTCTCTCTCTCTCTCTCTCTCTCTCTCTCTCTCTCTCTCTCTCTCTCTCTCTCTCTCTCTCTCTCTCTTTCAGCACCAGTAATTGTCTGTTTTTACTTGTTTTTACTTGTTCTTACCTGGCTGGGCGACGCAGAGAGAGAGAGAGAGAGAGAGAGAGAGAGAGAGAGAGAGAGAGAGAGAGAGAGAGAGAGAGAGAGAGAGAGAGAGAGAGTATAATCCCTATAATCCCAAATCCAGCATTAATGAGGAGTTCTGCCCATATATACCAAACCCGCGCCATTCACACTGACTGACCGACCAACCACCACGTCATTTAGTTCACTTCTGCCGCTATTCCACCCCTTCACATCCCCACCGTCAGTCACGTCACTTATCACGTCATCTCGCATCGTCACTGCTAAATAATGTAATGTAATCCCTTAAACACACCTCCAGTCAGTCAAACTATCGGTGCTGGAATGATAAACCAGATACACAAATGCCAGACTCATACCTGACTCCCCTAACCTCTATGTACCACACCTGAACACACCTGAGGACACCTGAGCTCGCCTGTCATCCGCCACCTGACGCACGTAGGCAGGTAGAGTTATGGTCATGTCAAGTCATTGTCTGTTCTTATTTCAGCTGTGTTTAGTGTTCCCCCTTCAGCGTTAAGTCACTTGATATGCTGTGCTCTTAAAGAAATTACTGGTGACTTAGATTTCCAAGAGACCAGGAGGCTTCTACTGTGTTTAGTGTTTCCCCTTCGGTCGTAAGTTCTTTGATATGCTGTGCCGTTAAAAACCTAATGACTGGTAGACAATTAGACAAGTTTATGGATGGGGATAACAGATGGAAATAGGTAGGTGTGTTTCATACAGGGACTGCCACGTGTAAGCCTGGTCGCTTCTTGCAGTTTTCCTTATTTCTTATGTTCCTATGTTCTTATGGTAGATTTTCAGCATACCACGGGGAACGCAACTCTTAATCTGCTGTGATCTGTATTTTGTTAACATTAGGACTGTAAAATATAGTCACATGAATAGATTACGAGTAGATTAGATTTTATTGACCACCAAAATAGTCTATGATGAGAACAAATGAGGTTAGAGTCCATATAAAGGAAGTGTCACATCTTCATTAAGTAAAGAGAATTTGAGGTTAATTTGACTATTTAGGGGAGGGGATAAAAATAATACAACATACTTTAACACTAATAAAAAGAAATCAAGTTCTGGGTGATTATGAGAAAAAAAAAGTTCGGTATTAAAAGGATTAGCGTGAAGGAAGAATGCTATATACAGTCAATGGTAATGAATGTAGGCCATGAATTAATATTAAAACGGTAAGGTGAATGAAGAATGCTAAAAAGAAACAGTGGCAATGTGTACAAACGAAGAAAAAAAATCAATAGTAGGTGGTTAAGAAGATGGAAGAATGCCAAATACAGTCAGTGGCAATGAGAGCAAGCGAGGGAGGGAAAAATATTAACCCAAAAAAAGTCTCAAGATGATTGAATAGTGCTAGATACATCTGTGGCAGTGAAAGCAAGCAAGGGAGAAGAAATATTGAGCATTAAAGGACTGAAGATGAATGAGGAATGCCAAACAGTCTGTGGCAACGAAAGCAGGACGTTACTTGACTCCTGGCCATGCGTGTACTAAAAGCAGGAAGTTCATCCCGCCAAGTCATCCGCTAGCAGTTGAAAATACGAGAGGGAGGGGAAAAAAAAGTGAGTGTCCAGAGAATATAATTAATTTCATCACCAGCCTTCCTGCGGTGAATGCCAAGACGCGACGTGATCTGCGGCTAAATGGCTCTCATATGCTGTAATGGTAAATAATGTGGAGTCGTGTTTGAGGGCAGCCTGTTAATTCTGTGTGTCGGGGGAAAAAAATAATTCCAGCTAAGAAGACAGACCATCCAGGCATTAGTAACACTTTTTCTTCCAGACGGAGTGTGTTTTAGATTACGTCAGTGTTGCCAAGGTGGGGAGTTGGGTGTTTTGTTGTATGTGTGTTTGTTTGTATGTGTGCATGGAATCGGGCTTAAAAATGCTGTTCATTGTTAAGTAAAGAATGATAGAAGGATGAAAAGATGGATATTTTAAGGTTTTATCCATATTATTTTAACTGAAATGTCCTCATCTGTCTATTTGCTTTTTTTTTTTTCTATTTACTTTGGTGTTTGTGCGAAGTCAGTACCTATGCAAATGAAAGTTACAAAGTTTGCTCGGGGAATCAGTCTGGCACGAGGCAACACTCACTTGTGGCGGTACACACTTGTCCCGCGGCCATCCTGCAAACTGACTTGTGAACGAAGGAACAAACTTACTAAACTTCCCAACCCTGCAAGATTGCGGCTTTAAACTTCCTCGCCACACCCTCACCCACCCACCCACCCACCCACCCACCCACCTACCCACCTACCTACACACACACACACACACACACACACACACACACACACACACACACACACACAATGCCAACTTTCCGGGTCACAGCGTCTGGACGGAGGAGTAATGTCATTTTCTGTACAGCAGTAATAACTTCCCTGCTGGCGTGCTGTGCTGTGCTGTTCCTGACGCTGTTATGTGCTGCTGCAGTGTGGTGGACAGGCAGACACAACACCCCAGAACAACCCTCAAAATACCCCATAACATCACACAACCCCAGAACACTTAAGAACATCTAGAAACACAGCAGAACACCCCACAGCACCCCAGAACATCACAGCACATCACCAGTTGGCCAGAGAATTGGTGGCCACACATTGCTATGGCTACCGACCCGACCCTCGCTGCCTCATAGGGGTGAAGGGGAGAGGAAGGGGAGGTAACCAGGAGGAAGATGTTTACGGGAGCCCTTGTAGTGTGTTTGTTCCTGGGCAGTATCATGTGTCAGGTCCTCTATTGCTTGCCCGCCCTGTAGGTAGTTTGATCTCTCTCTCTCTCTCTCTCTCTCTCTCTCTCTCTCTCTCTCTCTCTCTCTCTCTCTCTCTCTCTCTCTCTCTCTCTCTCTCTCTCTCTCTCTCTCTCTCTTGCCTCTATATTCCCACGTGTTCCAGCTCTCTCTATACCTTGCCGTGTATCTCTCTCTCTCTCTCTCTCTCTCTCTCTCTCTCTCTCTCTCTCTCTCTCTCTCTCTCTCTCTCTCTCTCTCTCTCACCGTCTTGTTCTCATATTTCTGTTTTCCTCTTCATTGTCTTCCAGTCTCTCCGTCTCGTTTCGTCTTACCTCGTTCTCTCTCTCTCTCTCTCTCTCTCTCTCTCTCTCTCTCTCTCTCTCTCTCTCTCTCTCTCTCTCTGGCTTTCATCTTTTTTTCTCCGGTTTCTCTCACTTCCTGTTCTCAAGCTTCTTTTTTATCGTGTGTTGTTTGTTAACCTGTCTCTCGTTATCATTATGGCCTATTTCTCCTCCTCCTCCTCCTCCTCCTCCTCCTCCTCCTCCTCCTCCTCCTCCTCCTCCTCCTCCTCCTCGTCCTCCTTCTCCTCCTACGTTTGTATTGCCAGGCTGTTTTTTTTATTTTATTTTATTTTTATTTTTTTATTTTGTGTTGGTGTAGTTTGATGTTATTTTAATTTATCCTTTCTTTCCTTTTTTTTTTATGGGCTTGACTCCTTTCTATTTGTATTCCAGTGTGTTTCTTCCCTCTCTATTCCTGGTGACTTTTTTTCTTCTTTTCCTGTTTCCTTTGCTTCGTGTCTGGCATTTCGTAGTACTCCTGTTTCTTCTGCGTTCTCTGTTTCTATGTCTCTTTCTCTCTGTTTCTCTCTCTCTCTCTCTCTCTCTCTCTCTCTCTCTCTCTCTCTCTCTCTCTCTCTCTCTCTCTCTCTCTCTCTCTCTCTCTCTCTCTCATCTGTAATATCTCAGTCCGCGGTAATTGCTCTCTCGCTTCCTGTTACCTGCCACATTTTTCACTGAATTACCGTACACTTAAACAGCAAAATAATATCTAATTTCAGCTTTTTGAAAAGTGAATATATATATATACGCGCGAGCACGAGGCATACGCGGCCGGCACTCCCCCCGCCTGATTTATGAATATAATAATAATGCATTAATATTACGGTGCTTTATCAGGCCTTTGTGCCGGGCGGAAAATAATGGGAATATTAAGTGTATTAGGTTTGACTCCTGCGTGTGGTCGGGCAGGGGGAAGAGGGAGAGGTAGGTAAAGGGGGGATTTAATCCAGCAAGCAGCGAGGGAAGATAGGGATGGGGGAGGGGGATATTACGATAGGGAGGTGAGGGGAGGTGTAGGGTGGGACAGGCTAAGGGAGAAGTGGGTGAGGCTGGCTGGCTGGCTGGCTGGCTGGCTGGCTGGCTGGGTTGGCACAACGCTGCTTCCCTCAGTGTTTACCCAGCAAGAATCTGCTCTTGGCCTCCGTTATTGTTCGTCTCGCTCCGCTGCCTCCTGCCTCACCTCTCTTGCATCCTCCTCCTCCTCCTCCTCCTCCTCCTCCTCTACCTTCCCCATCTCCTCTTCCTCCACCTCCACCTCCTATTCTCCTCCTTGTTTTATTCTAGCGGTCACCGTCGCCTCCGGGCCTCCGTTCCTCAACAGTGGGCAGTATTTTGTTTATCTTGAAGGCATTGGTCGATAACGCGACGCTCATTGGGCCGGCCAGCGCTGTCGTTTACTGTGATGGTGGCGCAGGGAAGCGTGACGGAGACTGGCTGCTGTGGACGGCGGGTGTTTGTGTGGCCAGGACGCTGGCTGGTCAACCTCCCGTGACCCGAGACCCGGCGCAGATACCAAGCCACGCCCTCCGCCGGGATAACACGCAACGATTAGCACCGCTGTATATTTAATTTTACGTTACTGATCCTCGTCTTTGTTGTCGATGCGAGTTTAAGTGTTAGAATTTGCGTTCGTTCAGGTTTACTTATATTTTTTGTTTAAGTTCCTTGTTGTTCGGTGTTTCAGTATTTTTCCGTTCAAAGGATTTTGTTAAACGTTATTTGCCATCACTGTGCTGTGGCCTCATTCGTCTCCGCGTTGAAGTTGGTGGGATTTTCAACGATGTTCCATTATATTCGTGGTAGTTTAACAATGGAGAAAGAAAAGTGAGAATCAAACTAATAATGTCTGTGTAAGGCCACAGAGATTCTCCTATTGAAGATAAGATACACCATCCTTGCCAAACTGTAGCTGGAACCATGAAAGCTTAAAAAAAATAAATAAATAAATAAAAATCAAGCAACATCCACCAGAGAGAAACTATTAAGTGTAGTGGAGACAAGACGCCGAGACAGATTCACCTCATAACCTGAGCCGCGAGCTTCCCGACTTCTGTACTTACCTCTATACTTACTGTACATTCTGCATTAATTGTATATAATGAAGAAAGCTCCGAAGACTGTTACGCCCCCTCATCAGCACAACCCAAGCCTTACAAGAATACGATCTCTGTTCACTGTTTCCTCTCACCAACATTCCTGGTGACCCTGACAAAGGAACGGCGGCTACCTCAGGTCCTCCTCGTCCTTGGTGTGTCCCTTCCCTTCCTATTACGTGTGGGCGTCCCTCAGCCACCTGCAGGTCACCGGAGGATCTCGAGTGCCAGTGAGGGTCGTGGGTCGTGGGGACGTGGGAACACGACCTCCGGACACGGACTCTTGGTTGCTTGAGAGCTGAGGTGTTTGTGGCTGTGCGTGCTGTGCTTGCTGCTGAGAGAGTGGTTTGGTGGTGGTGGCAACTGCAATAGTGGTAGCAGTAGCAGTAGTAGTAGTAGTAGTAGTAGTAGTAGAAGTAATTATTGTTATCGTTATCATTACCCTTATGGGTTGTAGAAGTAGTAATAGTTGTAATAATTATACGTAATAGTAGTGGTAGTAGCAGCAATAACAATAGGAGGAGTAGTGATAGTAGCAGAAGCAGTAGCATTAACAGTAGTAGCGGTAGCAGCAGCATTAGTAGTAGTATTGTTTTCAGTTTTAGCATTAAGATAACAATTTGTTTTTACCTTCTGTTAGTACTGGTGGTTTCAACAATAAAGACCAATGGTGCTTGAAGTGGTGATGACAGATACCTGATTACGATACTAACGGTGGTGGTGGTGGTGGTGGTGGTGGTAGTGGTGTCATGGTTACCTGGGTGTGTGAGGGAAGAGGGAGTTATAGTGGTAATGGTGGTGGTGATACTGGGAGGTGAAACTGAGGAGTGGCAGCGGTAATGGTGGTGGTGGTGGTGGTGGTGCATGAGGTGACCGTCCACGCTTGGCTTAGCAGGAGAGTCGTTCATTGGGGGGTGGGGGTGAAAGGGGGGATGAACGTTGAGGGGAAGGGAACAGTGAACTACCGGCGGGGGGAGGAAGGGAGGGGGGTTGGAGGGGGTTGGAGGTTGTGGGGGTTTTGGGGGGATATGGGGTTGGGTGGAAAATAGAAGAGAAAAGAGAGGTGAGTGAGTTGGAAGATGGAAGTGAAGGGAGAAGAGAGGGAGGTAGGAGGAAAGTGGAGGAGAGGAGAAAGAAGACCTGGGGGGAGGGTGTTGGGTGCAGCAGGGGAGGATGAAGAGGAGGAGGAAGAGGAAGAGGAGCTTGATGTTATGATGCTTAGCTCTGGAATGTTTAAAAGTCCCTACCCCCCTTTCCCCTCTTCCATCCCCCTACATCCCCCTCCCTCTGTCCTCTTCCAGTTAGGATGATAAGATTACCTTTGATAACACTAATTAATTCTCTCTTTCATTACATTTTACTCGCTCTTAAAGTGGAGCGTTTCACCATTGCAGTAATATTACGGTGATGACGCGAGTGAGGCGAGAGATGCGCGGATATATGAATGTAGGTATGTATTTCCACACTTCTCTGCACGTCAATCTGGAAGGGAGGGCGCGTGTAGGGCTGCAGGGGACGTGGTCTTGATTCTCCTCGTCGTCGTTGTTAGCATATTCTGAAACACTTATTGCTACACCTCCACTATTTTCCGAAGCCTCTAGTTGAATTACACAAGTTTTTTAAGGATGTTTTTTAGCGTTCAAGTGATATATTGACTAGATTTCTACATTATGAATAGGAAAAACTTTATTGAAAATCCGGTTAATCATCTCTGCGGCCTTTGAAAATAGTCCTGATGAGAGAGCAAACCATTTCCGAATACGGGTCTTGTCGTTATTGTCGTCGTCGCTGTCACTGGGCGGTCGTGCTAGGCGGTCTATTAGCAGATGGTTCGCTTCCCACAGAAAGACTGGCCTGGTGACAATTAGCGCGGCGGGGCGAGGTGTACTGGATTCAATTACAGGTGAAGATAATTACCAGTGTAGGTGACCAGGTGACTGCATCCGTTAGGGGGAAAAGTAATCAGGATGTTGTTTATTGTTTTGTTATTTTATTACGTCATGGTCGGTGGACACACTTTCCTCCTCCTCTTCCTCCTGCTGCCTCACAATTTAGCCTCATCTCCTCACCTCATGTTCCCTTTACTTCACCCATGCCTCGGGTGCCCATCTCTCATGTTCAGCGCAGCGTTCATCCCTTCACTTCCCTTCCACGCCCTCTTGCACGCCTCGCCACACCTCGGCCGCACATACCTCCGCATCTCATTCCGTCCCTCCAGAGTTACTCCATTAGTATTCTGTAAAAAAACGCTCACAATAAAGAAGATAAATAAGCGTGGTGCTGCCGGTGCTCCCGCTGGCGTTGGGTTTGGTGCCTCGCCGTCGCCGACCTGCAGCACCCACCCAGGGGCTCGCAACGCATCCTGGGGCACCGCAGCCAGACGCTGATCCTTACACGGTCATTACTGTTTTAATTCAGAGTAGTCCTCCTGCTGCTTTTTGGTCTTTTTTTTTTTTTCGTTTTCGTTTTCTTTTCGTTGTGTGTGTGTGTGTGTGTTTGTGTTTTCTCGTTTTCACGTTCTTGATCATTTGGTCTTTATCGTTGTCGTTTTGTGTGTGTGTGTGTGTGTGTGTGTGTGTGTGTGTGTGTGTTATTCGTCTTTTTTTTGTGTGCGTGCATTAACTTGTTCTTGTTGTTCTTATTCCTTCTTGTTCTTGTTTTTGTACTATTCTGTCTCAGTCTTCATCATTACCGTTGTCATCATTGGTCACCACCTTTCCTTCTCCTCCTCCTCCTCCTCCTCCTCCTCCTCCTCCGCGATTCCCTAGTAATCACCCCATCCGCCATCCCACCCTCTCCTCCCCTTCTCCTTCCCAGCCTTCCCCACCCCTGTCCAACACCTGCTGTCAGCCTCCGCTACTGTCTTCCCTGTGGCATATTAACACACTCATTCCGAAGAGAGCAGGTACACACACACACACACACACACACACACACACACACACACACACACACACACACACACACACACACACACACACGCACACTCACTGACATTTACACAACACCATGCAAAATTAAACTAAAAAACAGACAAAAAAAAAAAGTAGGGCAGAGTTTCAGAAAATTACATGCGTTACTACCACCACCACCACCACCACCACCACCACCACCACCACCACCACCCCCCCTTCAGAAAAAGAAAAAAAGAAATGATAAAAATAAAAGGGGAGATCATATTGGCTAACATCCCACGAAACGCCAAATATCCTGGCCTAATATCACGCCACGACCGGACGCGCCTCGCTGCGCCAAAAGCATGCAACCACCTTTTTTGGCAGAGAATTCCCCCCCCCCCAACATTTTTTTTCTTTTTCCGTGCTATTTTCTTTATTTATGCCTTGGATTTATGGGTTCACGTCCAGGTATATAAAAAAAAAACGGAAAGCGGCAGTGAAAATGGGGGGAGCTGCAGGATTTATGAGGAAGCTGAGAGAGAGAGAGAGAGAGAGAGAGAGAGAGAGAGAGAGAGAGAGAGAGAGAGAGAGAGAGAGAGAGAGAGAGAGAGGCATGTAGTATCAGTCCATATAAAGGCAGAATAACTCAGATAAAAAAAAAAAAACTAATATTTTAAAGCAAGACAACAGTGTAGATGGAAATATGAGGAAGAAGAAGAAGAGGGAAAGAAAAAAAAAGGAGGAAAAGGAGGAGAATGAGGATGTTATTATGAAAGATGAGATAAAGGAAGAATGAGGAGACAAGGAGAAGCAGTTGAGGGTTTAAGGTGGAAGGAAAGGAGAGGGTTTAGACGGGACAAGTGGAGAGAAGGAGGAGGAGGAGGAGGAGGAGGAGGAGGAGGAGGAGTGGCACAAAGACAAGGTAGTGTCATTAAAGCCATCGCTTGATGAGATAGTCCAGAGATGGATATTAAATTCCTTGCATACAGGAGCCACTGACGGGCCCTCGCTGCACCTGTAATATTAGCGGCGGTGGTGGCGGCAACTCCTCACCACCACCACCACCACCACCACCACCAGCGGAATTATACTGATAACGATAAAACTACGTGAAATATGCTACAAAAAAAGGTCGTGTCGTAATAAGAGTGAGGGAAAAAAGATTATTATTATTATTATTATATTATTATTATTATTATTATTATTATTATTATTATTATCGTCATCATCATCATCATCATCATCATCATTAAAACCATGCCCTTCCTACTTCGTCTGCCCCTCTGTCAGGTTACATGTTGAAGCGTCACTCCAGCGGCGACCTTCTTCGCGAGGGAGTGAGGGAGGGAGGGAGGAAGGGAGACGAGAGAGAGAGAGGAATGGTATGAGGAAGGGAGGGAGAGAGGAGGAGGAGGAGGAGGAGGAGGAGGAGGAGGAGGAGGAGAAGGAGGAGAGGAAACTTGTAGTAGTAGTCGGCGCGCCCTCCGCTGGGAAATCACTTCTCTCGCCAAATATTCCTGCAGACGTTGTGGAAGTTGTGTTTGGGAGGATGGGAATGGCCGGGGGGGAGGGGGGGATGGCGGCGTGGGAGAGAAAGAGGGAGAGAGAGAGTGAGGGGGAGCGCATCTCTCTCTTCCTACCCATTCCTTTCTCTCTCCTCTGTTTGTTTTCCCCTCTTGCTCCTATTCTTTCTCCCTCTCTGACTCCTCATTCACCTGTACCTTCCATCTCTCTCCCTCTCTCCGTCTCTTCTGGTATCTTTCACCTACCATCTCCCTACGCGTCTCTTCTCTTCGTGTCTTCTCTTCCTCGCCCTATGCCTTCGTCCTCGCTCGCCTGCAGGTAAGGGGGACTCATTGGCAGCTCACAAAAAACGAGGACGCGGCGTGCGAGACAAAAGCCGCGCAAAGGAAGAGAGAAAGAAAGGATGGAAGGACGAAGACGAGCTGGGAGACTTCGGAAGAGAGAGAGAGAGAGAGAGAGAGAGAGAGAGAGAGAGAGAGAGAGAGAGAGAGAGAGAGAGAGGGTTATTGGTCTCGTTCTTGTCTTTATTGTTCCTATAGTTGTGATGGTGGTGGTAGTGTATCTTGTTGTTGTTGTTGTTGTTGTTGTTGTCGTCCATGCATTAAGACCGTGAATTTTGTGAAAGCTTGATTGATTTGAAAAGGAAGTGTCTTGGCAGTGATTGTGTGTGTGTGTGTGTGGAGAGCGTCAGGCCAGTTACAGGTGTCCGCGTGGAGCTGTGGCGGCGTGGATTCGTCTCCTTGAACTGTCTATTTTGCGTCCATCCTCTCACGTGTGTCCGTGCGGAGAGGAAAGGGGTGGGCAGAGTGGACATTGTGTGTGTGTGTGTGTGTGTGTGTGTGTGTATGTTTGTGTAGCATGAAACCTTCCTGTGTGTTTGCTAGTGTTTATTTTTCCATCCCGTCATTATGTCTCGCTTCACAACTCATCAGACTTCGCATGAATCTAGCGGCGCTTCTCAGACTTCAGCCTTCATTCCGGTCAAGTTTCCTCGAAGGCCGCCCCGGGAAGTGCCTGGAACACGACGGTGAATGCAGACTTAATTTCCCTTCGCTCGGGGCGGGAGGGTCGTTCATCGTGACTAGCTGAAGGGATGTATTCACCGGTTGAAGGGGAGGTGGAGGGATAAAGGGATTGGAGGCGTCGAGGGGCAGTGGCGGTGAAGGGGAGGCGTCGAGGGGCAGTGGTGGTGAAGGGGAAACGTCGAAGCGGGTGTGATGAAGAAGGGGAGGCGTTGAAAGGCCAGTGGCAGTGAAGGGGAAGCGTCAAAGGGGCAGTGATAGTGAAGGGAAGACGTCGAAGGGAACTGTCGGTGAAGGTGGGGAAAGGGAGGCGTCGAGGGGGCGGTGGCTGTGTTGGGTGGAGCTTGGGGGCGTGGAGAGCAAGCACCTCCCAAAGGAATTAATTACTTGGCAGCCTTGTGTCAATGGCATCACATTACACCTTCACCAGACAGAGACAGACAGACGCCTCCTCGTGTCTCACTGCGTCTCTCTCTTTTATCTCCTCTCTCCCCATTGCACGTCTCTTTATTTGCCTTCTCTTTCATTTCATCGCATTTTCTTTCTTTTTTTTTTTTACTTCTCTTCCCATCCATATTCCTCTTACCGTTCGTCATCCTTGTCTTTTCCTTCTTTCCTTCTTTCCCTCATCCTTTCCTTTCATTCATTCATTCGTTCAAACACCACTTTTTTTTTCCCCCTTCATCCTTACCGCTCTAATCTTTTATTCCCATTCCAATCCACGCCTCCCATTCCAACTCGTTCAATTTTACACCACCCGTCATTCCCTTCCCCGTTCCCTGCCTTCCCTTCCACTTTTCTTCTCATCTCTTCCTTTTCCTTCCTTTCCCTTCCTTTCCATTCCCTTTCCTCCCCATTCGAGGTCTCCTAACTGTGTCTGTGCCCGTCAGTAATCTACTCCGTCGCAGTGTCGCTCCTGGGGTGACGCAGAAGGAGTCGGCGACGCAGAGGAAAGCGCTGTAGACAAAGAGGGAAGACGAATGCTTGTTATCTGACTTCAAGGAACACACACACACGCCCTCTGCTCCCCACGCCCTCTGTTCCTGCTCTCATCTCCATTTCCTGTGCGCCGTCTCCTCCTCTTCCTCCTCGTCTTCCTCAGTTGGCCCTCCATCTCTTTGCCTTCCCCAATATCGCCTCGCTAATTTCTCCTTTCTTCTCATCTTCCTCTTGAACTCTGACTCCTCCTCTTCTCGTCTCCTCTTTCTTTCTTCTTCTTCTCCCTTCTATGTTCTTTTCTTCTTCCTTTCCTCTCTTTCCGCGTCGCTCCTCCTCCTCCTTCCCCGACGCCCTTCGTCCTCCGCCTTCTTGGTCTTCACGCCCTCTCCATTTTCTCGACTTCAATCTTGCGCCCATTTTCGTTTTCTCCTGACGGGGAAACTTGTGTATTTATTTGGTCATATCCTCCTCCTCCTCCTCCTCCTCCTCCTCCTCCTCCTCCTCCTCCTCCTCCTTTTATTGTTCGTTTTGCCCTTTGTTTTCTGTTGGGTCTTTGTTGTTGTTGTTGTTGTTGTTGTTGTTGTTTTCTTTGTTAGTTGTTGTTGTTGTTGTTCTTCGTCTTCGTTTTCTTCTTCCACCACCACTACCACCACCACTACTCTCACCCCTCAATACCTAATCGGACATCCATACTGGCATCAGCTCAGCGCAGCCCAAAAGTCACTTCACGACCAAACTAAACAAGCCCTCCACGCCTCATCTGGTGCGGCCTCGTCCTCTCCGCGGGAAAACGTACTCTGACTAAAGATCTCCTCCTCCTCTTCCTCCTCCCGCTCCTGCTACCTCTTCCTCCTGCTCCCTTATCCTCCTGTTCCCTCACCAGCGTATGTGTGTGTAGCGTACTCTCTCTCTCTCTCTCTCTCTCTCTCTCTCTCTCTCTCTCTCTCTCTCTCTCTCTCTCTCTCTCTCTCTCTCTCTCTCTCTCTCTCACACACACACACAGCTGCAAACAAATTTAGTCCAGTTATATATTTTCTATTTTTCCTACACGTGCCTTGTACATTTTTCTCTCCCTTTCAGCAACATCGGCATTTTTGGCACCGATTTTTTTTTTTTTTTTTTTTTGCTTCTTTTTCTTTTGGCCTCCACCGGTACTCGCTTCTCGTATTTTTCTTAATTAAACGAGAAAACAAAGTCTCAAAAATACAAATTTCGCCGGACCAATTATGCATGCGAAATTAAACAGGAGGTTCTATTGTTGCCGGAATATTAAATATACCGCTGCGCACAACCCACCGCGCAGACGCAAACCCGCGCAGGCCTCTCCTCCTCTCTCCCGTGGGAACTAAACTAAGAAGGGGGAGGGAGGGAGGGAGGGAGGGAGGGAGGGGGTGAAGGATAGCCTCTTCTCTTACTCTTGCTCTAGGTCAAGTGGTGGATTGCATGAGGGAAAGTGGAAATTAAGGAGGAGCTGCTGTAGTAAAGAGACAAGAAGATACAAGGCCGTTAATCTCTAAGGTCCTTGATGTGTGTGTGTGTGTGTGTGTGTGTGTGCTGGTGGTTCTGTTCCTCCTGTCATGCCATTTTGTACGCCCGGCATATGGAGAGATAAGACGGTTTTGCTAGGGTGGTCTGAAGTAGACGGGCAGCCAACTGGAATGAGTAGAGAATTAGTGAGGCTGATGATGATGATGATGATGGTAGTGATGACCACCGTTGAGACCATCATCACCAATATCACTACCACCAGCAAGGCCACTTATACTACAAGAAGGAAAAAAGAAAAAAAAAACAACAAACAACATAACAACAACACAGAACTAACTAACGTAACAATCTTCAACCACAGACGAAGAGGAGACGAAGAGAACACAGCACGAAGGCACTGCAATATATGTACACCAGCACGAGACACAGCACAAGCACAGGAGACCGGGGGGCAGGGGCGGCACCACAAAGAGAAGGGAATGGGGGAGTATTAAGAAGACGTCCCTCACTCCTCTCAGTAAGCAGAACACGGCACTGGTCCTCCTGCGTCATTAGCAGGTGCGGCGTGGTTGTCGCCGCCAGCACCACACAAGGGAGGCGTCCACGTGGAGCCAATAGTGGTAAGGGCCGAGGGAGTCACCCCAGCTCATGGTCAGCTCTTAGCACCTCTGTAGCTTTAAAGAAACATTGGTTAGGGAAAGAGGAATGGCGGCAAAGACAAAGGAAGACAGGAAGGAGTGATACATTTGCACAAAATGAAGACGTGGAAGTAAAAGTTTAACACGAGGAATAGTGAGTGGCAGAGAAAATTTAACGGAACTTCTAACAAATGCGGTTATTAATACGCTAGACAGGAGCAGTGTATAAAAGTCAGTAAGGCAGAGTCTGCTAGAATTTTCAATCTCTTGTACTTCAAAGAAAATTTCCCAGCTGGTTACACTATTGCCGTATTACACAGAGGACAGTAACGAAAGCAGTAGAAAGTAACGTAGCTTACATAAGTTACAGTGAAAACAGTGACGATAGCAACTCGCACTGAAAATAAGAGAAAAGGGAGGATCCAGCCGTCAGCCAACACCCGGAATGACTTGAAGCGTGAGGTTAATCGCGTCCCCAGAGAAGCAAGGGTTGACAGCTCCTCGTGCGCTACACCGCGTATACGCTTCCCGGAAGGCGTGGACGGCGACACGTGTCTTCATAGTACTGCCTTCAAATTGACACTCTCCTCTATACTCTTTTATTCCCTCAACACCCTCATCCGCTACTCGAGCTTCCTGGAACGCCCAGGTGTCAACATTAACAGGTGCGCGCGTGTTGTAAGTGGTCCCTTTACATCAGGCCCTCCAGCCCTTGCCGCCATGTGGGGTCCATGCCTCTCTGCCTCGCACGCCGCCACGCGCTTCACAGAGACACGGTGCAGTGGTCGCCAAGGGTCAAGTTAGGTCACTAGTCGAGCGAGAAGAGCTGCGTGATGGCTGAGTGTGAATCCCGAAGGTGCAGATATTGAGGCATCCATGATTATTGTATTTCACATTTGAGATTGTAATAGTGATTGATGGTGATGATAATGATATGGATACTGATGATAGCTGCTGCTCCTACAATGGCAGGAGGGACAGTCTCCATAACAAGAAGACAAAGAGCACGTCCTCACCCTGGTGGATTATGGACAGGGCGGTGGATTGAGTGGCAGGGTGAGAGGCGGCGGCGGAGAGGCTGCCGCGGGGGTCCCTCAGGAGGGCAGAGGTGCTCGTGGTCTATGATCGGCTTCCGGGAAGAGGCGATGGGAGGGTGTCGCGCTAGACCTGTGTGTGTGTATGTGTGTGTGTGTGTGTGTGTGTGTGAGAGGGGAGCGTGTCCTTTATAGGATTGGTGTGGTCAGCTTAGAGAAATGGAGAGCCTGGTGATGTGTTCCTTCTCTCTGTGTACAAAGGAGCACGTGGGGAAGTGTACTGTCCCTTTGTTGTGCGCGTAGGTGTTGTGAGAGCCAGGCTTTGTGTCGCCCCACGCGGTGCCCAGCCTGTCACCTCGCCTGAGCAAGACGTGTTGGGTCCCTTCAGGTTATAAGGTCCGCAGCCTGTGCTATGAATCAGCATATATACCTGGAACTGTACCGCGCTCCCTCCTCTCGCCACACGCCCTCAGACAACACGTAGGCTGGTGTACCGCTACGGCTGAAAAAAAACTGCTTGCTACGCCCCCCTGCACGCCTCCCACGCTGCCGCTGCGCCCGCGTCATGCTGCCGTGAGTCTCCTTGGCATTGTGATTACAGCTTGTTTCTCAGCTCATGGGGATCACCAGAGTCACGGGGGCCGTCTCCTAACCCTGCGCCGGCGGCTCGTTGACAGCAGTGTGTTGTGTCCCTGCAGCAGCTTCCCGAAGTGGTCCCGCAACACGAGGCTTCCCGGCACTGCGAGATCGCTGGTCGTTGGTAACGCTGCCGAATCTGGTACAAGGTGAGACTCATTGATCGTTGGCAACACTGGTGAGTCCGATGCAAGGCGAGACGCATCGATCGTTGGCAGCGCTGCAGAATCTGAAGCTAAGCGAGACGTATCGACCCTTGGCGATGCTGCTGAGTGCATTTAAATCGGAGTCATATGAGCTGCCGGTAACACATCGGGCGCTGGCAACACTGTCTAGGCTGAAACATTTGGGTACGTTGAGTGTTGGCAACGCTGGGGAGTCTGCAGGCGGCCAGACGTATCAGGCGATGGCAACACTGGGCGCCACAATGCACGGCTTGCAACAGTAATGATTTCCGCCGTGCCAATGGACGGATCCTGAGCCAACCTTTAATTTTTTCGCCTTTTTTTCCCTCACTGCAAGAGAGAGAGAGAGAGAGAGAGAGAGAGAGAGAGAGAGAGAGAGAGAGAGAGAGAGAGAGAGAGAGCTTCATCCAGTCAAGATATTCACAACATCACTTCAACGGCAGCGTAAAAACATCGATAATAATAATAAGAATAGCAGCACGCAACTAGAAAAAGGGGGGGAGGGAAAGAATGGGATTGAAAATGATACCCTTGACTTCTGGCTTTCCTACTGTTTACTCTTTCTTTCCCTTCCCCCCTTTTTTTTCCGCCTCCTTTCCGAAATCTGACTCGGGAATGAAGATCAGGAACAAATTTACTTTAATCAGACGGCAGCGATTCCCCGTCCAGGTGATTCGCGTAATTACCTGTGTCCGTGATGAAAACCCAACACCTGGAAAAAAACTAAAGAAAGGAGAAGAAGGAGGAGGAGGAAGATAGAGGAAGGGAACCCGAGAGAGCGAGAAAGAGAGGGAGGGAAGAAGAGAAAGGAAGAAAGTGGAAACTGTGAGTAGGAATGAGGGAGGTGGAGTGAGGGGAAGTAGGAAGGGGATACAGAAAGGGGGGTTTTAGAAGGGGGAAGGGGAAAGCTTGGGTACTTCTTGGTTTGGGTGGGTGAGTCTGAAACCAAGGGAGGGAAGGGAAGTGGGGGGAGTGTGGGGGTTTGTTGGAGAGCGTGTGGGGGGAGGGTGGAGTGGGAGAAAGGCAGTCTGACTCTAAGAAAAAGACGTGAATTTGAGACGTCTGGGCCTGGAATCAAGAAGGGGGGGAGGGTGGAGGAAGGGGGAAGGTAGAAGAAGAAGGAGTAGGAGGAGGAGGAGGAAAAGGAAGGAGGAGGGGGGGTGTACATGTGAAGGAGAAACTAGGGTGGGTGGTGGAGGAAGGAGTGGGAGACTAGTGAATCGGGAGGAGGGGTGGTGGGGGAAGGGGAGGAGATGGGAGGGGGGGGAGGAGGGGCGTCTTGCAGCGAGGTTAAGAGGCAGGTAGCTTCTATTCAGAGCTGAGGACTCTACATATTTTCTTAAACTCGAATAATTTCTTTACTTCTGGCTCTGTTTCGTTTCGCATCGTTCGTCAAGAAATCCTCGGCGCTAAGCTCACCTGTCGCGCCGGCCAATCGATCTCGCAGCTCAGGTATTTCGAAAGTCGGGGCGGCGGGGCGCGGGAGGCACGGCACGGAATGGCTGCGTCGCGTCGCCAGGTGAGGTGAGGGGAAAATGAAAATTGCAGGTGGGAAGGTATGGTAGGGCGATGCAGGTGTGTTTCGGCTGGTTATATGATACCCACTCCTCCTCCTCCTCTTCTTCTTCTTCTTCTTCTTCTTCTTCCTCCTCCTCCTCGTCTTCTTAATCCTCATCATGGCTGACGTTTTCTCTGTCGTCGTCGTCGTCTTTGGCGTTCTCATCTTTATCGCTCGCTCCTTGTTCTCGTTTTCTTTACTTCTTCCTGATCTTCCTCCTCTTCTTCCTCCTCGTCTTCCACCACGTTATCGTCTTTTCTTAGGTCGGCTTCATTATCTTGTTTCCCCTCCTCCTCCTCCTCCTCACTAAAACCGAATATGATGAGGTGGCACCGTCTCAGCTTCGTTCATGCTGGCACCGTCGTCGCTGCCGCCTTCACAAGCTAGAGAGAGAGAGAGAGAGAGAGAGAGAGAGAGAGAGAGAGAGAGAGAGAGAGAGAGAGAGAGAGAGAGAGAGAGAGGGCAAGGAATTCCAAACCATGCCGCCCCCGTCCACAAGGCCACCGACCCCTGAGCCAACACAAAGAAAGTTTTTAATTACTCGCTCTTGTAATTGTACCGCCATTAAAGGGGAACGCTGGAGCCTTCTCGTTCTGGCTTTTTTGTTATTTTTATTTTTAGTGCTTGTGTGGGGGGCGGGGGGATGGGGGAGCATGGCGGCGGCAGGCTGGGTATCGGTCAGCAGGGAGCGTGTGTGGGGCGTGGAGGGGGGCCTCTCACCTGTGATCTTGAATAGGTAAGCTGCCTCATCTGTCACCTGTGTTGGTTTTTAACAAGTGCACTAATTGGTGTCCTGGGGTTAATTAGAGGTGGCGGCCAGACAGGTGACCACTGATTTTTTTGTCCTTTTTTTGTCATTAAGCTTGTGGGAGGGAGGGAGGGCAGCGAAGGACAGTGAATGGTGGGTGGTCACTATGTCACCGTTGCTGAGCGCCCTGCATCACGCTAGCCAACCTCGTGTCACACCGCCCTGTCATCGCCTGCCTCGCCACGATTTTTTTTTTTTTCATGTTCTTTCTGGACTGACACCGCCGCTTCCCTTGGCCTCCACACGCCTCGCCACCGCCTTGTCCTTGCCGCCCTCCCACCAAGGCTGCCGACGAGCCTCCGCTTGCTTCCGTTCTGTTGCTTAAGCTTCGTCTCGTCTTAGAATGGAATGGCCGAAATCTTGATGAAGCGAAGGACGCGTGACTCGTCTGGGTCACTGCAAGTGTGTTGTGGCGGTGCGCCTCACTTCAGCCAGCGCCCTCACCGCCCTGTCCAGGACCACTGCATATTGTAGTTAAATTTCCAATTTTTCCCTATAACGCTTTAATACGTAATTATTAGACAACAGTAACTCGATAATTGCATTATAGAACCGTAGGATTTTTTATATTGTCATATATATAATGGCTTCCACTAAGCTGATTCTGGTGGACGGTAATTGATAGTGCGTCAGGCGGGCCGCGCCGGATAATTGTCTTTTACCAGTGATTATTGAAAACAAAGTAACGACGGTATGGACTCATTTCATTTTGTGTTAAGCTGAACCCCGCTAATGAGGTGGCCTGTGTGAGGGCAGGGGGAGGGGCACTGCAGGTGGGCACGGCATGGGTTGCTGTTTGCGTGAGAGCCGTGGCGGGGCGTGAGGATGGCCGTGCAAGGATGTCCACTCCCCCATCCCAACCTGGCCACTCTCCGCCCAGCGAACACCAGCGGGGCAGGAGAACGCCTGCAAGGAAAGTAAATGACACATTGCTCACCTAAGAAAATAAATAAATAAATAAAATTGGAAGATAATAAATAAATGAATAAACGAATAAACGAATCAATAAAACAAGTAAATAAATAAATAAATAAATAGAAAAAATAAAAGATAAATAAAAATCTGAGATGGTCCTGGGACGTGCTTTGTTCTTACTGTAGCTGATTCCTTTACTTCCCTTGGTCGATTGTCACAAGATGTCGCCAGCTGCAGGAGCGAGGAGTGCGTGTGGCTGCTGCCGTCACGCCTGCACAGGGCAAAACTGTCTCTTCTCTTGAGGACATCGAACACGCACTTCAGGTTTAGGACTTGAGTCATCCGTTACAAATGCATTCGGCATTTGTGTCATCAGTCTGAGCAATAAGCAGGCGCAGCGAGAAGACGATCACTTGTGTGAAGCGATCGCCTGTCTCCCATGACGGGGCCTTGGTGTGGAGGGTCTTGGGTCCTGCAGGTCTATCCCGCGGACGTGACCCGGTGACGGGAGGGCCGTGGAGAGGGGCTGGCGTATGTAGGAGAAAAATTATATATTTGTAACCTTTTCTTTCATTTTTTGTTACACTTTGTACTCGCGAACATCATCGTTTCAGTGTGTGCCCGTTGGTGCCAGCAGTCTTAAAGCATTTTAGTTATGGTGCCCGGAAAAATGTGTTCATATTTAAAGCGTAAAACATTTTTCCCCTGAGCTGGTCGCTGTGCGTGTAGTGCCAAGTGTGGCGCGGCACTGTCATGCCTCACCGCCTGACAGGATTTTTCTGAATACATTTGTCTCGTAGCGCTAACACGGTTTCGAATAACAATGTATTTTTTATCCTGGATTTTGATATTCCAGGTAGCGTCGTTTGTCTGACATCAGCGGCCCCTTGTCCCACTTGCTCACCGTCTTCATCTGAGTGTTCGCTGAGCGCCCTGCCTCTCATCTTCCTTCCTTTGTGCTTTCTCTGTGATCATCTTAAATCCGAGCCGGTGTCTCCAGCGCCGTGTGAGTGACTTGCCTCAGCCGCGACCCTCGGAGCAGCGAGGCTGGACGCCACTTGTATAGGTGTGGTAAGGGAATGCAGGCGTGTTGTGGCCACTGCTGCACTGAAGGAGGCGCCCTCCAGACGACCATTACCTGTCCCTTGACCTTCTATAATGGGTGATGAGCTAGCGACTGGAGGAAAACCCTGAGATATACTTGTCAGTGTGAGTGACGGCATCCATCACCTTTATTTCCTGCCTTGCCCGCTCAGTAACATTGTTGCGTCGCTCATGCAGACAGAGCGGCCACGTTTGCCCTTGTTAAAATATAATAAAAGTGTTATTTTCATTTGAAAAATCATACTTTCCTCAAAAATGACAAAATTGTTTAATCTAATAACAGAGACTGAAACTGTAATTACAACGCCACGGTATAATGCACGTTATAATGCAACACGCTATGGATTCCTGCAGTCACGTAAAATATGCAATTATACTTCCCCACTTATCGTGCCGAATGGAGCGTGTGTTGCAAAAAGGAAGAAAGCTAACGTAAATAGTGTCGGCGGCAGCCCCCGGCGACTGACGAGCGTAGGAAGAGAATACAAAGGGCCCGGATGTGGCTACGGCCGCCGGGAGGCACCGCCGCGGGGCGCGACGACTGAGGACACCTGATGTCTGCAAACCACGTACACATACACACGCACTCGCACACGCAAAACCTGCCACGCCACGCCACGCCACGCCATGCCATGCCAGGACAGGACAGCCGGGTCTGTGGTCCGCCGTCCCATCACCGCGGGAGGATGGTGGGCTGGGAGACGCGGGGATTTGGCTCAGTTCTCTTCATGTCTCAGGCGGTCGGCCCTCTTGTGCGGCACATCCTTGCCACGCCTGCCAATTAGCGTGTGTCGTCCTCGTGGCTAGGAGCTAATTAGAAGGTCACGACCAGACGTGACACAGCGCTATAAGGGAGGACGACGCGCCGCCTAAGGGTGGTGGCGGCGGCGGCGGTGTAGTGGTTGTGTAGGGCCCGGCGAACACTGATTGGTAGCTGTGTCGCGACCATCTGTTCAAGTACTTACATAACTCCAACAACAGCACATGGTATTATTGCGACTGTCACTTTATTAATCACTGGAATACTGCAGAGAGATGCTCGGTTAATTCAGAGTGGTGAGGGTGACGCGTCTGGCCGCAGTACGACCCAACGTCTTGTGCTGAGCGAGAAGCCGACAGTGTTTTGTGAATCAGTGCGGCGGAGGTTAGAGAGTGTGTGGGAAAGACTCGCTAAAAGGTAAAGAAAAGACACACACACACACACACACACACACACACACACACACACACACACACACACACACACAGGTCATCCACATGCTTATAATTAAAACAAATCAAGTATGCGGAAGAGGCTTTTCCACGAAACGTCCTCCACTTAGTCTCGCTTGAAGGCGGTGGCGGCGGGAGCAAGACAGATGATCGTGAGCATGACGACCCGCCGGAGTACCTGCCGGGAAAGTAATTAAGAGTGAGAACCAGGTGGGGGGCGCTTATATACTGCAGGAGAGGTGAGCTGGAATAACACGGTCTCTGGCATTGTGTTCACGGGCAAGAGCGGCATAAGGGACGAGGGAGAGTAGAGATTATAGGTTAGAAGTGAAGTCTTGTATATGTGGGCAGTGTTAATGGGAGCATACGGTGGCAGCGCGGCGCGAGTCATCATCGCTAAGTGAACCTCCGGGGCGTGGGTGGTGGTGGTGGTGGTGGTGGTGGTGGTGGTGGAGGAAGACACTAATTTGTCCAGTGTGGTGACTAATTCAATTCCGCTCCCAATTAATTTTTAAGCAACATGTCGGTTTCCTCTTGTGGTAAATAATAATAATGATAACTGTAATAGTAGCAATAACAATAATGTTTAGTAGTAGTAGTAGTAGTAAAGTAGGAATAGCAGTAGTATTAATAATGATAAAAATAATAATAATAATAATAATAATAATAATAATAATAATAATAATAATAATAATAATAATAAAAGCAACATCCGTAATCGTAGTGGCAGGTGTGAGGTCTCGGAGTCATTAGTTGAGCGAACAGGTCAGTCATCCCAAGCACAGGTGAGGGACTCCTTACCTTGTGGGGACTGCCTGGACGCGCTGGGACTTAATTCAAGAAGGGAGGAGGAGGAGGAGGAGGAGGAGGAGGAGGATCAAGTGGGACGATGACCGAGGTTGTTTCCTACCGCACAAAGTCTATTCTGGTGGCGGAAGTGGAGTACCAGGGTGGGCAGGTGTTAATTAAGGCTTGGGAAGGTACAGGTAGAGACGTGGCGCTGTCCAGGTTCCCCCTCCACTGCTCCCAGGCGCGTGAGTCTTGTGTTAAGGAGCTGGTGATTAGATTTTAATACCTCGGCCCCCACGGTGATATCAGGCAGCGGTATAGAAGTACACAGCATCTCCAGTTCAAGGCCCATATTTTCAAACGCTTTTGGGCTGAACCTCCACTATTAAAAGGCTCTAGTTGAACTTACATGGGTTTTTAAGCGTGTTCCGATGATTCTAGTAACAAATTAAGAAAATTTCTGTATTGTTAACTGGGGGAAACACTCTTGAGAATCCGGTTAATCATCTACGTGGCCTTTGAAAGCAGTTGTGGCGAGACGTTTCTGAATAATGACCAAAGCACCACGAACCACTGTGCTGAGTGCTGCTGGTGGTGGAGGTGCGAATCCGGCGTGTAGTCAGGAAGTGAACGGACACAATACCCAGTGACAGAGAGATGTGGAATGGAGTGTCAATGGAAGACTTACAGTAATAAATAGCGTTACGTATTTTGCTGTGGGTTGATTGATGGCTCACCCTGATTACTAATTTCCCGTCCAGCGTGTCACTAATCTGTGAAGCCACGGGTGATATATCACTTCTGGCCGGGCGGGCGTGGGCGTGGGCGCGGCGTGGCGTGGTGGGGTGGTGACGTGTCGGGTCGGTTGGTGGAGCGAGGGGTGTGAGTTGATGTGTTAGTGGTTTGGATGAGAGTCGGGTAGTCAGCACTTTCTCACCGCATCAGACTGTCCCTCAAAGTGCCGATGGTGGGACAGGGTAGCGGAGGCGGCCATGGTGAGGTTGTGAGGCAAAGCAGAGGTCGCGGTCAGGGAGTGAGGCAAGGGGGGGAAGATGCAGCGAGGGACACACGACTGTTAGCTGAGAAAGGCAAAACAGAGGTCGCGGTCAGGGAGGAAGGGAAAGGTGACAAGGTGCAGAGAGGAACATATCACTGCTAGCTGAGAAAGGCAAGGTGGGTTAGGGTAGGAGCAATGAAGCTTAAGACACTCTAGCTTCCTTAGGTGGGGGGTAACTTTGGGTC
Source organism: Scylla paramamosain (assembly GCF_035594125.1). Taxonomy (NCBI): domain Eukaryota; kingdom Metazoa; phylum Arthropoda; class Malacostraca; order Decapoda; family Portunidae; genus Scylla; species Scylla paramamosain. The sequence continues at coordinate 3,582,316 of NC_087159.1, read as the reverse complement.
CTCACTAGCTGAAAGGAGAGTCTCGCGGGTATTTCTCTCGTCCAGGTCGTGAATGAAGCGCCGCGGTCGATGAAGTACAGCAAGACTTGTGTACTTTGTCACTTGGTTGGTTCGTGGAAGCTGCGACACCCGGGGAGCGGTGGTCGGCCGGTGAGGGGGGGGGACGTGAATGGGTGGAGTGAGTGAAGTGACTGGGAGAATATGACCCACGCTGATGGTTGTGCTGCATGCTGAGTGGTGCGTGTGTGGGTGGGTGTATAGGTGGGTGAATGTGGGTGTGTTTTTCCTCTCTCTCTCTCTCTCTCTCTCTCTCTCTCTCTCTCTCTCTCTCTCTCTCTCTCTCTCTCTCTCTCTCTCTCTCTCTCTCTCTCTCTCTCTCTCTCTCTCTCTCTCACACACACACACACACACACACACACACACACACACAGGTGTCCAGGGTATACGGATGAACATTCCACATTTTCGGGCCAACAGAGTTTAGAGCACAAATTACATAAAGCGCATTTTTTAGAGTCATATTTATTATGTTACCAGCTAGTTGGCTCCATGGTGCGTGCAGCTGGCGGGGTTGGGAGGCGCAGGGGAGGGTGGAGGGATGGTGGTGCCTACTGCTGCTGCACCTACGCAGTTGTTACGTATGTGCCGCTTTCAGGCTTAAATGTAGAGGTGTTCCACACTCTCCGCCTGCTCAAGTTGAGGTAACACTCAGCATGGCCCTGGTCACCTGCACGGCTCGTCAACACCTGCTGCTGCTGTACTGACGGACACTGAATAAGTAATATAACCAACCATCCACACACATCAGGTGGTGACGTGCCTGGCTGCTGGACGGACGGACGGATGGATGGATGGATGGGTGGATGAACTGCACGGCTAGTATGCTAACCGGCTGCTAAATGGCTGGATGGATGGATGCATAAATGAACTGCATGGCCTGTATATGGTGAGTGTTCCTGGCAGAGATTAAAGAGATGGAGGGTAATTATCTCTTAGTGCCGTGGCGGGGCAGCAGTAGGACTCTCCTGGTGTGACCCACTCAGCACCCTGACCGTCCCTCGCCGCCTGCCGGCAATAAATATCAAGGGCCGTCCCTATTGGGCATTCCACGGCCGAGGCATCCCTGGTGAGGTGACCCGAGCAATGAACTGGTGTCGGGAGTGTCCTGGCCGGGCGGCGGTCAGGTGCCGCGGGCGGGAGCAGTGATGGCATGGCAAGCGGCGCCTCAATTTGTCCGGCATACGACATAGCACTTAATCAGCGCACAATGTAGAGTTTTACGGCTGTCTGGGAGTGACTGGGCGGCGGTGGGGTGGAAACACGGTGATAACCTGACGAATAGTTAATTGAATTGCTTGATTGCGAAGGCGTTTGCGAGCTCGCCATCACGCACCTCGGGCCATCAGCACGCACGGGCCGTGCGCAGCTTCGCACGCCCATACTGATGCGCGGTCCACGGTGGCTGCATAAACATGGGCAGAGCTGTGGCCCACCAATTCATTACCTGCTGAGTTTACATTGTACATTTCAATAATTATGAGTCCATTCACTCGATTTACATGTTGTGCTTGGCTGCGCGCATTTAGTTTGTAAATTGTCCTCTTAAGTTTTGTAGCAGCAACTAAAAGACCGTGGTAGTGGTTGTAGGAGTGGTAGCGATGGTAGTAGTTCGGGGAATAGTAGTAACAGTAGTAGTATTAGTAGTCGTAGTAGTAACAGCAGCAGCAGCAATGATTTTAGTTCTGTGTCGCTGCCACTATTAGTTACTACTATTATTGCTACTGCTACTGCTACTACTACTACTACTACTACTACTACTACTACTACTACTACTACTACTACCACCACCACCAGTAACACACACACACACACACACACACACACACACACACACACACACACACATGCTCCACCGCTAACACCTGTACTTAGTTAATTTGGTCAGCGGCGTCGTGAACACCTTGCGGCAGGTGGATCGTTAGGGTTAACAAGCGAGGGAACACCTGCATCCCAAGTGCCTCATTGATGTTCCGCGGAGCACTTAGCCTTTCTCCTGTCTTCTCTTGTCCTGCCTCCTCCCGCTCACCTTTCCTTCCCCGTGCCTTTTCCCTGACTTTCCCTTTTCGTGATTGTGTTTTCCCTTCTCTTTTCTATCTACACTGGCTCTCTACTCACTTATCCCTCCCTCCTGACCTTTATTTTTCCTGGGTACTCCTTTTTTTTCCTCCCCCTCTACTCCTATATATACCTATCCTCTTTTTCCTCCTTTTTTCCCTCCCTCTACCTACTCTCTTTTTCCGCTCTTTCCTTTCTTCCCAGCTCTCCTTTCTTAAATATGCGACCCGGAAATGTGGCGGCCAGCGGGAACATTGTCCTGGTAATGGTCTCTGCTTGACAGGCATACACGTGGCCACCTTGCCTTAGTCCCTCCTGGAAGCTGCGGCCGCCGCCACCACCGCTACCACCATTACTGCCGCCGCCTCTGTCACTGCCACCACCACTACCACCACCACCCGGTTAACTCCTGGTGCTATGGTCGAAAGATAAGCTAGGTTACTTTATTTGTGTCTTCTTTTGCTGTTGTTGTTGTTGTTACTGTTGTTGTTGTTGCTGTTGTTATTGTTATTCTTGTTACTGGTGTTGGTGTTGTTGTTGTTATTTTTCTTTTTGTTCTTGTTCTTGCTCTCTCTCTCTCTCTCTCTCTCTCTCTCTCTCTCTCTCTCTCTCTCTCTCTCTCTCTCTCTCTCTCTCTCTCTCTCTCTCTCTCCCTGTTTAAAATATTTCAGGGCTATATAATATGTACACATTGTTTTTGGTCACCTTTTTTGTCTTTTCCTCCTCAGAGCTTATATTCTTGCTAACTTGGGGATAAAAGTCTCCTCCTCCTCCTCCTCCTCCTCCTCCTCCTCCTCCTCCTCCTCCTATTTTTTTTTTTTATGAGGCACGTGGTTTTAAGTTTCGGTTTTTGAGTATGTCACTTTACCGTTTTTTTCTTCTTGTTTGTCTTCTTCAAGATGTCCCTTTTTTTTTTTACTTCCTCACAGGTTGTAGTTTTGAAGTTTTTAGGGAGGAGGAGGAGGAGGAGGAGGAGGAGGAGGAAGATGAGGAGGAGGAGTGTGGTTTGACATGCTTTTTTTTTTTTTTTTATCGAGTGCCTATCGAAATATTCACATCTCCTTTTCCTTACCTTTCTTCTCTCCTTCCCCCAACCCTCCCCTCTCCTCTCTCTATTCTTGCGCCGTTCTAAGCATCCCTCAAGTGGTGGCTGTGAATCCTTCGGTTTTTCGAGTTTTTCTCTTGTCCATCAGTGTGTGTGTGTGTGCGTGTGTGTGTTGCTCATTGTGGCATTGCAAAATATAGTGGACGGTCGAGAAAACGAGAGAGAGAGAGAGAGAGAGAGAGAGAGAGAGAGAGAGAGAGAGAGAGAGAGAGAGAGAGAGAGCAAAAATAAAGTCCGCCCCCTTAGTAGTGTGCAGGAGGGGAGGCCACGTCGCGCTGGAATAGTCGATGCACCTGCTGATGGGACGCATATCTTTAACACCTGGGCCGCCTCCTTGGTGCAACGCTGACAGGTGACTCGCTCTGGCTGGACACTCGCTGCCTTGCGCCGAGTTGTTAAGGTCAGTGGGAGAGGTAGTGCGGTCTCTTAACCCTAGCCGATGCCACGTGATCTCGTTTTTTCCAGCGCCCCTTTATGCTAATTAACTCGCATAGAAGAATTCCTGTGCAGAGTGGGAGGGGGAAAAACCTTTACCAGAATCGTTTATCTTTAACTGTCAATGAATGCATGTACATTAACAAACAGTAGGGAGGCAGGAAAAAAAAAAAAAAGAGTCCAGAATTACTTACCCTTTCAAGACAACAAATATAGAAAATAAACTAATACAAATGAATATAAATGAAAAAAAAATACTATAGAAAACACTCGTCTCCTTTCACACAAACAATCAGACGACCAACAAGAAATTAATGACACGGTAAATGACAACCCAGATCCATTTCACGGAGACCAACGCAGCCACACGAATACAAACCATACGCAAGCGAGTAATTACTGATCGTACATATGTGGCAAGTGTCGTACACACATATTAGACACGACCCTGCGAGGCTGCCTATTTAGCGCCCAAGGAGAACCGCGCATGTGTGATTCTACTTTGCTATTCCCCCGCTGCGTTCATAACTCAAGTGCTGAGGCCTGAGACGTGATGTAGAGAGAGAGAGAGAGAGAGAGAGAGAGAGAGAGAGAGAGAGAGAGAGAGAGAGAGAGAAGGTAAAGAAGGGTACATTAAAACGTCTGGAAGAAAAGTAAAGGGACATTTCTTGAGGGATAACGAGAGTGTTGCTCAATATAGAGACAGAGGGAGGGAATGGAAGGAATGGTGATGCTGGGGGGACAGAGTAAAGGGTTAGGTGCTCAGCCAGGGAAGGAGAATAGGATGGAAGAGAAATGTATATAGAGGAGTGGGTGACGGGAAGGCTAGTGGTTAGTCAAAGGGAGGGAGGAAAGGGAAGGGAGGAAATGGGAGGTAGACGTGGGGTGTGTGATAAAGGTGCTTAGTGGTGATAAGGAAGCTGAGATGGAAAGGGAATGGGTTGAAACTTAGCTAAAGGGAAGCTAGGAAGGAAGGAGGGAGGGAATGAAAGAGAGAAAGACGAAGAGTAGAAAAGGATGAACAAAAGAATACATTCAGAAAAAAAAAAACTAGTTCGCGATTAAAGAAAGGAAAAAAAAAAGAGAAGTGAGTTTCAGGGACATAATGAAGAGAATAATACGAAAGATAAGAGAGAAAGAAAATGATGAAAAAGTTAGAATAGTGGCAGGAGAGTAGTAGTAGTAGTAGTAGTAGTAGTAGTAGTAGTAGTAGTAACAGAAGTAGTAGTAGTGGTAGTAGTAGATGCACATAAAAATTGTAAAAGAAAAAACAAAAAGAGGGATATAGAGAGAAAACGAGGAAGAGGAAAAAAAAAAGGGTATGATGAAGAATAGGGAAAGAGGGGGAGGTAGAGGAGGAGGAGGAGGAGGACAGCAGACAGCCGCGGCTCCCCCGGGGGTGGCGCGGGGTTGCCAGGGGGCCAAGACAAAAGGGACCTGAAGGAGGTGGCGGCCCTCGAGGGGGAGGCCACCATCTTGAGACTCAGGGTACACACACACACACACACACACACACACACACACACACACACACACACACTGACCTTTCACTTTTTTATCTCTCTCTCTCTCTCTCTCTCTCTCTCTCTCTCTCTCTCTCTCTCTCTCTCTCTCTCTCTCTCTCTCCTCTCTCTCTCTCTCTCTCTCTCTCTCTCTCTAACTCAGTCCAGCTCTCTTTTGTCCCTCGGTCCGGAATAAAAGTGATAAATAAATAAACGCTCCGGAACCATAAAAACTTGTATCACATTAAGCGGAAGGGAAAAAAGGGTATTTGCTATTGCATTTCTTTTTTTCGGGGGTTGGAGAGAGAGAGAGAGAGAGAGAGAGAGAGAGAGAGAGAGAGAGAGAGAGAGAGAGAGAGAATGTATATATTTGTTTACGTGTTTTGCTTGTGTGTTAAAATAACGACCACTCTTGAGACTAAAAGCAAAAAAATCGATACATGAAATTTTGCATTATCTTGTCAAAACAAAAAGAGGAAAACGGATAAGACGAGGAAGGATAAGGAAGAGGAGGAGTAAGGACAACGAGGAGGAAGAGGAGGAGGAGGAGGTGAAGGAGGAGGGCCAGGTGGTGGAAGGAGCGAAGTAGGTCGGCCAGGCACTTGATGAAGCATTGTCGGCCTTGCTACCCTGAAGGGCGCCTTGCCTCGCTCGCAGATAACTCGAGCAAACACAAGACTACCTAATTGCCGTCACAAGCAACTCATCTCCAGCGCCGCTCAACCGTGTGCCTCCGCGCCGCCTCCACCTTACATTTTCATCCAGGAGAGAAAACGGAGAGTGGAGAATGAAGGAAGCAGGTGGGAGGAGGAGAATGAAGAGGAAGATGGGAAGTTTCTGAAGGTCTTTAAACCGACGTGGAAGAGAGGAGGGGAAAATGTTGAAGAAGAAGAGAGGAAGAACTGGAGAAACTGACGGGCGAGGCAGCTGATGGAGTGACGTAGGAAGGGACCGCTAGCGTCACTCCCGCCGCTTAGCACTGTCTGCCTGGTGTGAATTACCGGTGGGCGGGACAGGACATAGGGGGGGGGGTGGCCTCCATACCCCATCTCGTCGCTCCTCCTGCAGGTTTGGTCCTTGCGCGCGTCTTGAGGAGGTGAAAAATGGTCCTTAAATGAGGAGGGCGGGTGAGGTAGGTGAGTGGGCGTGGAGGGGCGGCAATGGGCGTGGTGTTCATGATGGTAGGTAGGGACTGGCTTGAGGGGCAGTGATGGTAGTGGGCGAGAGAGGAGTAATGGGTGGGAGTGGAGAGGATGTGGATGGGTGTAAGGTGGTGCTGGGGTGTTGAGGGGACTGTGGGGAGGGTGTAGCTGTGAAGGTGGAGCGTTAGGTCTGGCAGTGAGTGGGGCAGGGAAGGTGGGGTGCGGTGATGGGGGGTTAGGGGGTGTGGGGGGGTTGGTGTACGCGCAGCAAATCAGGTGTACAGTGGTGTTGACATACCCCGACGCTGGCTAATGAAAAGAGTTAATCTTCAGAGGTTCTTCTTTGCTTAAACTTTTCGACAGCCAAACATTCGCTCGCTCTCTTTCTCTCTTGCCACCCCCCCCCCCCTTGTCTTCCCCTCCCTCCCTCCCTACCTCTCCGTCTCTCTCTCTTTCCTTCACTCTCCTCCACGTCTTCCTCTTCCTCAGTTTTCTCCTCCTTGCTTATCCTTTACTTCCCTCTCACCCTCGCCCTCCTTGTCATGTCTTTCAGCTCAAGCTGCGGTATTTCCCTCCCTCGTTACCTGCTCTCCTTTCCCTCCATCCTCTTTCCTTTCCCCCTCTTTCGTTTACTCTCCTGTCTTCTTTCTCTTCCTCTTCTTTGGACTTTTATCCTTATTGCCGCATTTATGTAGACTTTTACTTTTCCTTTCTTTCTCTCTTATCCAAACCACCACCACCTCCTCCTTCTCCTCCTCCTCCTCCTCCTTCTCCTCCTCCTCCTCCTCCTCCTCTTGGGTTACGTACTCAGAACGAAATTATTAATGCAGCTTCATTCTGGGCGGATATTCAAGAAGAGCAAGGTTGAGGGGCTAACGCACGCTTGCCGGAACGGTTTGTAGGCCTGCTGGTGGTGGTACTGGTGGTGGTGGTAGTTACATAAGATTACACAGAACTGATGCCATGGACTGCTGATCTATATTGGGGATTATATGCGTGTTCCAAATACATGAACCTTAAGATAAACAAAATTATGAATGAGTATATATTCTTCTTTACATAATGCTGTAAACCACGTGTGGGAGAACGGGTTAGAACAGAGTAAGGCTTCTCCCCGCCCACTTATCCATTCGGTAACATATCGGCTGGAAACTGTAAGAAGAAAAACACCATATCTTAGCATTATTATTTACTTATTATGAATTGTAAGTGAATGCACGTGAATATCAAACGGCAAAAGATCTTTAGGTCCTGACTCAGCTTTTAGGGTTAAGAAAACTCAACACAAACTATAATACATGAGAAAACTAGCTAGAGTATAAAGAAAGAAAGAAAAAATTACCTATCTTGTGTGTATTAACTTATCCTTTCCAGCCTCCTTTTTTTTCCCTTATACAAACTAGAGGATTAGAGAAAAATACAGAATAAAAAGTAAACGAAAGAAACCAAAGAGAAAACTGTTATGCGTAGATCAAGTTAGCCTTTTTCAATCTCCTTTTATTTTCATGTTCTTAAAGAGAAATCCACTGGTACTGTTGTTTATAAAGGACATCCACTGGTACTGCTGTTTATAAAGGACATGAATGCTTGTTACAAAGACACGTAATCCACATACAGTATTTTTACAAGACAGGACATGAATGCTCGTTGTCTTGGTAATGCCCTGTGTGTTGTGCAGAAGGATAGAAGGTTGGGGGAAGTTCATGATGTTTTGTGGAGAGGCGAGTCACGGCGGCACGGTAATGTTGCATGTTGGGGGAGTTACTGTGCGCCGCCCGTGAATAAGTGAGGCGCCTTAACCCAGTCCCGGCCAGCCTGAACCTACTGACGGGGATGACTTTGAACTTTATAAATTGACAATGGATATAGTAGAAGCATTAATATTGGAACAGAGTCAGGTAATGCCGCCATATCTCTTTCTCTTTCTCTTTGGTTTTCGTGTCTCTCTCTCTCTCTCTCTCTCTCTCTCTCTCTCTCTCTCTCTCTCTCTCTCTCTCTCTCTCTCTCTCGTTTAATGTTTCTTCTATTATTCAGAAGCTTTTGATAGATCACAAATATAGTATAATTTCTGATAAATGAGAATTTTTTCAATGTGTTCAGTGCTTTAGTATAATTTGAGTATATCGTGTGTGTGTGTGTGTGTGTGTGTGTGTGTGCAAGTACCCAAGTTAGACTCAGCTGTAACCCCAATAAAAACAAAATAAATAAATGAATAAAATAAAACGTAAATAACTAAACTAAACTAAATTACACTAAACCAAAATATTCACTTATAGATTCCGTAGGAGCTTCTTGATAAGCGACAGCCACAGCCACGTCTCGAACTCTCCCAGCGAAGACCACACTTACTTCTGCTCCATCCAGACATAAATGACACTTTGATTCCAGTGGCGATGAAATTCCCGCCAGTATTCACTTACCGCATATTTCCCTGCGGTGGTGCTCGGGATCAGTGTTGACACGAAGCCCTGACTAATATGACGGTGATTCATTATCTGGTGATGCCAAACAAGTCATTAAGGATCGCATGTTGTGGGTCTGGTCCTGCCTGCCGGAAGCGCGCTTATCACCTGCCTGCGCTGCGAGGTGCGGGGGTTTAGGCGGCGGCAATAATTATCCTTACTAGTTTTTGAGTTACCTGGCCTTGATTGAGATGCTTGCCTTGGACGGGTTTGTTACCAATTCTTCCATCTTCTTTGTATCCAAATTCGTCATTTTTATCTATGCATGAAATTGTTCTAATATAAACATAACTATAGCGGTCTTGATGTTTTAGTTATGGGTTTGGTTCTTCAAGTTTTAACTGAATTTTTTTGGTAACAGTGTCTTCTGTCCAAGGACAACAAAAGGCTGAAAAAAATGCAGCTCACCATAGACGCTGTTCCCCAATGAAGAGTCAAAATGGTTCCCCAAAATTATGAAAAAAAAAAAAAAAATCACCACCTGCAATTCGTCAGTACCGTGTGATGACTTCGGGAGGGTGACTCTTCTTTGTCCTGCCCTTTGTCCTGCCCTTTGTCCTGCTGAGGTGTTGTATTGATATCGTCTTTGGAAGCTTCAGGACACTTCACAATGTATCTTTGAACTTGCTTTTGGACCGTTTTCTTGAATGACTGGCAACTTCTTTCAACTTTTACTTTCTTTAAATTTTCTTGCCCGTGTCCAGAACCTCTCTTACATGTAAATTTAAATCCCCTTTCCCTCTTTCGCTATGCTACTCTACTTTCTTACTATCTTCCTGCCTACTCCTCCATTATCCTTTATTCCCATCTGCTCCTCTTCTTCCTTCCTTCTCTCTGCTGCTTCTATACTCTTCATATCCCTTTGCCTACTCTCCTATTCTTCCCCATCTCTCCTGCATTCTTACAGCTCCCCTGCTCTGTAATTCTACTTTATTCCTCTGCTGTCTTACTCTCTCCCACTAATTCCCTACTCACCTACTTCTCCGTCCTTACTTGTACCCAGCACCTACTCATTCCTCCCAACGACCTCCTGCTCTCTTTCTCCCCTCGCTTGCTCCCATCCTCTTTACTCCCCCTCACCTCCTCCCAAGCAAGTGTTCTCGTCCTCACCTCACCCCGCCAGTTCTTCCTCGATGGAATTGAGACAGGACAGGTGTGTGGCTCAGGTGTGTTAAGTAGTTACAGTTCTGCACATTTGTTACACCTGTAGCGATTAGTTTGACTCTCTCTCTCTCTCTCTCTCTCTCTCTCTCTCTCTCTCTCTCTCTCTCTCTCTCTCTCTCTCTCTCTCTCTCTCTCTCTCTCTCTCTCTCTCCTCATTAAATATTTGCTAATTTATTTTGGACATCCTTGACAGCTGTGTTTGTTCGTGTAGCTGTTTTATCTTATCTAACCTACTTACTACTTCCACTCCTCTTTTCTTCCTCCTCCTCCTCCTCCTCCTCCTCCTCCTCCCTACTAACCTGTTCCCGCCTAATTAATTTTATCGCACGTGTAATTGCCCGTCTCGTTATGGTGTATTCCCGCTAACTTGGCGGAGAGTGTTGCGTTGGTGTTGTCTTTTTGTGCCTAGGTTCATTTGGCTGCTTTTCTGCCTCCTTTCCCCCCCCAAAAACACACACACACACACACACACACACACACACACGCGAACTTATATACACACGGTTCCATCCGAGTCATTCCTTCGTGTGTGTGTGTGTGTGTGTGTGTGTGCGTGCGTGTGTGTGTGTGTGTGTGTGTGTGTGTGTGTGTGTGTGTGTGTGTGTGTACTTTTATTATTTACGTCTTTTTTTACTTATTCGTTGTTTTTTCTTCACATTTTTTTTCTTTCCCATGAAAATATCAAATGTGTGAGCTTATGCGGAACGTACAGATAGACAGACAGACAGACAGACAGTTAGAGGTGGGTAGGGTGTTGGTATGTGTAGGTGGGTGCGTGGGTGTTTGGGTGCAGGTTGGTGTGTGTGTGTGTGTGTGTGTGTGTGTGTGTGTGTGTGTGTGTGTGTGGGTGATTGGGTTGGATGGGTGTTAGTTAGGTGTGGGTGGGAGTTTGTGGTCAGTTTTGTCCTCAAAATATGCATTCTTTCGAATTTAGTGGTGGTTTATGCTAATGGTAGTGGTAGTGGTGGTGGTGGTGGTGGTGGTGGTGGTGGTGGTGGTACTGTGGTAGTGATTTCATGAAGGTGGTGTTTTTTGCTTCTACTGTCGTTGTGTACACTAGCACCACCACCACCACCACCACCACCACCACCACCACCACCACCATCACCACCACAACCCCACTCCCCACACAGCCCTCTTTGATCCTCAGTCACGCAATAGATACGCCAAACATTTCCTGCACTACGGTAGCATATATAGAAGAACTTGAATTATCAGTGCGAATAAAAAATAAAAAAATAAATAAATAAAAAGGAAAAAGAGTTATTTGTTGGTGGTAGTAGTGGTGGTGGTGGTAGTGGGCGTCAGGTGATCAGGTGTTTGTGTCACACTAATGAGGGCATCGGTCTGAAACTACATCAGGTGATTATATTTATTTATCTGACACGGTGCGGTTTAAAAAAAATATACATGAATAAAAAAAATATATATATAAAAAAAAGTGTGGAGAATGAATGTGTGAACGGATGTTGTCGCGCTGCAGTATAATTTGGCGCCGAATATATATAAGAAAAAAAAAAAAAAGGGGTCATAATTAAATAGGTTTCCGAAATGATACGTTCCCTATTTTTTTTTTTTTGTATTGTTTTTGTTTTAGTTAGCGTGTCTCGTTTTCTATTTTCTTTATTTACGACTCTTTTTTTTTTTTGTCGTTGTTTGAGACGTGCTTGTTGTTATCACGCGCTTAAATTAATTGGTGCTTTATTTATTTATTTATTTTTTTATACCTGGCTTATCATTACCACATTGTTTTAGGAGATGCGTACCACTTGTGTGCGTGACGACATTGTTCCTGCTACTTATCACTTATCACTTCTACTTAATGGCCTTTTCTGTTTTGACTTGCTATAATTTTCTTCTTCCCTGTGTACGTATTTCTTTTTTTTTTTTTACTTTTTTTACTTGTTGTTTTTTGTTTTGATTTATCACTTTTGCTTAATTATCTTTACTACTACTTTGATTTATAATTCCCTACTTCCTTTTGGCCTTATTATTCTATTTTTACTCATTACCTTCTACTTCTCACAAATTCATTACATTTCATCTACTTCTTTTACTTGTATCCTTCTTCTTCAACCTCCCTTCCCCTTCTTCAACTTACTTTTTCTCTATTTTTACTTATCCCTACAACTTCATTACCTTCCATTTATTTCCTTCGCTTTTATCTTCATTTTTCATCATTACCTTACATTTATTTCTTTCGCTTTTATCTTCCCTTCCTCACCTCCTAAACTCTTCCTCACCTCTCCATTCAAACTCTTACCAATCCCCTTTCCCTTCTCTCCAAACTGATCAGTCCCCTTCCCTTCCACTTCATTTGAATTCTCCCATCATCGTCACTCCCATCAAAATCATTAATCACACATCCATTAAGTATCTCATTAAGAGCACGGGGGTAATTCCATCATACTCGCTTGCATCTCCCATTAGGCGCAGGTAGGCAGGGTATTAAGCTACAGGTAATCGTGTTGCGCCAAGGGCCGACAAGGGAGCGCCCAGGAGCAGCGGCAGGAGCTTGTTTCTTTCCTTACGGGGTGTCTAGGGTTGGAGTAGAGAGAGAGAGAGAGAGAGAGAGAGAGAGAGAGAGAGAGAGAGAGAGAGAGAGAGAGAGAGAGAGAGAGAGAGAGAGAGAGAGAGAGAGAGAGAGAGAGAGAGAGAAAGGGTTTTTTGGTGTTTCGAAAAGTGAGAGAAAAATAAGAAAATGACGTTGGTGTTTCACAGTAAGAGAGAGAGAGAGAGAGAGAGAGAGAGAGAGAGAGAGAGAGAGAGAGAGAGAGAGAGAGAGAGAGAGAGAGACGAACGTTTTTATTTCCCTCCGCGTACAAATTGATTGACGCATTATTTAATATGTATAATGCCAACCCTCCCGAATCTGCCTGTTGCTGGCGAGCGTACCGTGAAAATCCATTGGTGCTGTTGCTATTTTTTAATATTTTGTGGATTTATTTATGTAAGCTTGCCAAGGGCGATAAAGGAAAAAAAATACTGCAGAAAATCAATACCCATGATTTCTACTGAATATATCAAAGAAAAATCGCGAATTCCGTAATACTGTGACCTTTCAATAATCCAGTCTGATAAAAGAAAGGACCTCGAGGAAGATAAAGTGTTTTTTTTTAGTATTTTCAAGCTGGGTTGTGAGAGTTAAGCATTCCTTTGAACTTTCAATAATTCAGTCTCTGATAAAAGAACAAAACCAGAGGAAGATAAACTGTTTTTTTATTATTTTTAATGTTTTTTTTGTTTTTTTTTTCAGATAGGAGTGTGAGAGTCGAGTGCTTTCTCTCCTCTATCACATTACATTAAACTCCAAAATTAAGTTCACTGGGGAAGATCATTTCCGTTCATTTTTTTTTAGTTGAAGATGGGACTCTGGCAACACACACACACACACACACACACAGAGAGAGAGAGAGAGAGAGAGAGAGAGAGAGAGAGAGAGAGAGAGAGAGAGAGAGAGAGAGAGAGAGAGAGAGAGAGAGAGAGAGAGAGAGAGAGAGAGAGACACGACTCCACCCATCTCCCAATTATAACTCAGGCTCACAGATTGCCACTGTCAGAGTATCTCCCCAGTTTTGAATATCGATGTAGTATTTTCTATCACCTTCTAATCCTCGGGAGTGGCGCCTGATGGGGTTTTATATATCCTCAGTTCCTTGGCCAATATATGTTTCTAAACCAAGGAAAATATGAAGCCAAACTCCTCTCTTAAAAGAAAAAGTAGATCATGACTTACAGTGCATGACCTTTTCTTCCTCTTCTCTTCCCCGCCTGCATTCTCATTCTCACTCTCTTCCAGTGCTCGCCTTATCTCCTCTCACCCTCATTCTGTCCCAGCCTCTTTCTCCTTCCTCTCTCATACCGTCCTCATTCTACCTCATCTCCTCCTCCCACCCTTCTCATTCTCACTCTCCACAGATCTTCAACCTATTTCATCTCACCCTCATTTCATCCCAATCTCATCCTCTTTCCTCCATCACCCTATTCTCACCCTATCTCATCCATGACTCCTGACCTTCTCTCATCATCTTCACCTCATCCACACCACCATCACCTCACCCCTTCCCTCCCAACCCTGCAGCCTTAATAGTTCCACAAATAACCTTATCAACCGCACGCCTGACGTCAGCTGACCTCACCCTCCTGACGGGTGCGAAAATTAACCTGCAGAAGGGAGTCTTGCGGTGGTCGGTGTTCGTGCACGGGTCTCAGGCAGGTTATTTGGGCACACCTGTCACCTGGAGCGCCTCGGGACTACTCACGCTAATCAGACGCAGGTATTATTATTATTTTTTTTGTGTGTGTGGGTTTCTGTTTCATTATATCTTCGTCTTTTCGAGTTTTTATTTATTTTTCTAGTGGTTTTTGTTATTGTTATTTTTTTGTTATTTGTTTTAGGACGGTTGTATTTTGTTTTTAATCCTTTTTTTTTTTTATATTGTATTTTGTTTTATGAAGGTGCTTAATTACGTGTCAGTGATTGTATCGTTGCCATTATCATCTTCATTGTGTTTCTATCTCGTAACTAAGAGAGGAGGAACGAGGGAAAGCAATGACAATGTAGTAATTAAGATCCTGTATTATTTCTGTGTATCATTATTTTACTCCCACCGTTTCTACATCCAATAGTTTTTCTTTTCTCCAGATGGTTATTTTTTTTTCCCTCAGCGGTCACCTTTATTACAGTCCTCATTCCTCATTTCTGCCTGTTGTGCATACCTGCGTGAAGAGGATGACGAGAAAATTAAGGAAAAACTGCGGTACTTACCTTAATTTTGGTATTTACTCTTACTAATCCGAGAGACTTAGGATTCAACATGCACCTCCTTGTATTACCTGCGTGGCGGAGAGACGTGAAAGAGACAGACGAGGGAGGAAGGCTTGGGGTTCTTCTGTATGTTTTTTCTTTCTTTCTTTCTTTTTTTTTTTTTTTACTTTGTCTGTGTTCTCTTTTTTGTTCATGATCTCATTCACGTTGTCTCTTTATCCCTGTTTAGTGTGTTTCTCCGCCTTCTTTTCCTCTTTCTTGTTCTCATTCTCTTTGTTGTCTTCCCCTTGTTCTTCTTAATGTTGTTGTTGTTGTTGTTGTTGTTGTTGTTGTTGTTGTTGTTGTTCCTTCTCTTCCTCCTCCTCTTCTCCTTCTCCTTATCCTTCTCTTCCTCCTTCTCCTTCTCCTTCTCCTTCTCCTTTTCCTCCTTTTCCTATTCCTCCTCCTCCTCCTCCTCCTCCTCCTCCTCCTCCTCCTCCTCCTCCTCCTCCTCCTCCTCCTCCTCCTCCTCCTCTTCCTTCCGCCCACTGAATACCTCGTTGTCTTGGCAAATGCGAAGGAAAATGAAGCAAGGAAAGTAAAAATCAAACAGGGAGAATAAACAATGGAAATTCAAAAGTAGGTCATCTTTTCCGCCCTTTTCCTTCAAACAAGACTCTCTCTCTCTCTCTCTCTCTCTCTCTCTCTCTCTCTCTCTCTCTCTCTCTCTCTCTCTCTCTCTCTCTCTCTCTCTCTCTCTCTCTCTCTCTCTCTCTCGTTTTCCTCCTTCAGTTCTTTTCCTTCTTTCTCGTTCTTCTTAAGTTATTTGCCTTCTTCTCTTCTGTTTCTCATAATAATCTGCATCTCCTGATTTTCCTCCTTCCTCTCTTCGTTTCTCTATCTTTCTCCATCTCCCATTCCATTTTTTTCCTCCTGTATCTTCCTCTTCTGCTCTTAATACCCTTTCTCCTCTTCTCTCTTCACTCTTCTACCCTTCCTCCCGCTCCTATTCCATTTTCTTTTCTTTTTGTGTCCTCCTTCCACTGCCTTTCTACCCTTTCTCTCGCTTCCAACTTTCCCCCCTTCTCTCTCTCTCTCTCTCTCTCTCTCTTCCCGTCCCCTTCCCGTCCCCTCCCGTCCCTGCTCCGCGTCTCCTCCAGCTCACAAATGACCCTCGTGCTCGTGTATTCCCGTCACTATTCTTTAGGCTTGCCCCCCTCCCCCCTTCCGTCTCCCCTTCCGACCCGCCCCCCATTTTCCTCCCTTCCTTGTCGACGTCTTCGTGAATCAAATATTTATGATGGAACTGTAGCTGTTCTTGTCCGGGCGAGGAGGTGGAGCAGGAGGAGGAGGAGGAGGACGAGGAGGAGGAGGAGGAGGAGGAGGAGGTGGTGGTGGTAGTGGTAGTGGTAGTGGTGGTGGTAGTGGTAAGAGGAGGAGGAAGAATAAGGTTAGAGAGAGAGAGAGAGAGAGAGAGAGAGAGAGAGAGAGAGAGAGAGAGAGAGAGAGAGAGAGAGAGAGAGAGAGAGAGAGAGAGATAGGAAGGGACGGTAAGAGATTTGGAGTTGAACATTCTGCCTTAAAAATGGAAATAAATAGAATAAAATTAGATAAAAGAAAGCTGTTGAACACACACACACACACACACACACACACACACACACACACACACACACACACACACACACACACATGTATTGAAAGGCGCGCTCTATCCTTCAGTCTCTCGCCATACTCTGCTGGGCGAAATAATCTATCCTAGACAACACTGACTTATTGTTCTGTATGTTCCTGTTTTGACGTGCAAGTCGAAGGAAATGTGGAAGAGAAAGGATGTGCTGGTGTTACGTTTTAGTCCAACACACACCTGAGTCCTTCCACATCTCGCCGTACACCCAACACTCAAATATTCAACCTTTCTTCCACCTATCACGCCACACCCAACACTCAACTCCTGCCTCCAGACACCCTACGCAGCACAGGGCGTCCCCCGCACTCTCAAGGTTCTTTATGCAGTGTGGTGTGGTTGTGTTTTATTGGGGTTTTGTACATGTGGAGCCGAGCCTTCTCCCAATGCTCGATACAGTCACTGCACATTGCCCTCGACCAAAAGAAGGGAAGAGAAAATAGAGTCAGACGCGCGAAGTCTTAGTTTGGCTCAGTGAAGGGAGTTGAGCGCAACAACACGCAACACTGAATCCTACGTGGATCTGAACTGGATTTTTTCTTTTCAGATCTTCAGGTTCCCAGGGCGTGCAGGCAGCCGGCGGAGGCGTAAGGCTCAGGGGTTGAGAGGGGCCACGGCGACTCGCTGCCGATTTATATGTTGGTGAGTGTTTTCCAGTGTAGAGATGGCCAGGGCAGCGCTGTGGTGTGGTGGGTGGCGATTGCTGCGTCGGGTTGTTTTGAATGTAGGAGCTTGTGGCGATGTTAGTGTTGACAGTGTTGTGGATGGCCGGCATGTTGCTGTCCTGAGTGGCGCCAGGCTGGCGATATGCAAGGCGGACGGTCGCGTCCTAAGGCCATATGCTGCAGGAGGTGCGCCTCCTGCGGGCACGTATCTGTCCGGCGTGGCCTCCCTGATGGCCAGCTCTTCTTTCCGTCCCCTATATGGTCCCCAGACTCTCAGCCACGCGGCCGCTGCCCCTGTCCTGATAAAGCTGTCGCTGGGGACGAGGCTCCTGCAGTGACCTACTGCGAGACACGACTGCCTCAGTAGTGTTAACGATTGCAACGAAAGTAACCTCAATAGTAACAACAACAACAACAACAATAACCAACAACAACAACAACAACAAAAACAACAACAACTCTCACTAGAGGGCATCGCATCCCGGAGCGCGGCGGGCTGGCCACTCACAGGGAGGCTGCGGTGGGAGAAATATCGTCGAGGTAAATTGAGTCTTCCACGGGAGCATTAGGGCGCCATTCGGGGCTCGCGCGGGATTCAGCGCGGCCCGAGTCAGGCTTCCACACTCCGCCCGATGCCTCCGCCGCCCTCAATTGTGGACTTTGAGGCATAAATTCTGTCATTCCCGTGGAGTGGCGGACATTACTCTTCCCTGACCTGCTATTCCCCTTCCCCCACTCTCCCCCTTAGTGTTGGTAGCGAAGCGGGGCGACAGTGTGAGTTTGGGGTGACAAGGGGGAGGGATGAGGGTGTCCGTATGCTGAGGAAGGCGAGATTAAGGGAGTGGAGGGTAACGATTTTTTGTTTTCAAGGAAGGAAGGTTGATGCCTGCTTGGATGGAAGGGTAGAAGGAAATGTTTGTGTGTAAGAGGAAGGAAAAGGAGGCATGAAGGAAAGTGTATGTAAAGGGGAGAGTGCTGGAGGAAGGGAAGGAGTGTCTGAAGTCCTGAAGGAGCCAAGGAGGTGTGGGAGTGGCGGCGCGTCCTCCTGTGCCAGTTATTCTTTAGCATTTTCTTTCTCCAGACTGTCTTTCCTCACTTCAGACTTACTGTGGCACTCTCTCTCTCTCTCTCTCTCTCTCTCTCTCTCTCTCTCTCTCTCTCTCTCTCTCTCTCTCTCTCTCTCTCTCTCTCTCACCCAACATTTCCGTCCTTTCTCCCCTCACCCAATACGCTTCTTTCCATCCCATTATTTCACGCCCACCTCCCTCTTTCCTTTCCTCCAACCCACCCATCCACCCATCCTCCCTCCTTCCCTCCCTTCATCTTACCTCCTTTCTTCCATCCTTCCAAGATCCTAAAAGCCAGAGTGGCAATAATTTTTATTTTAGAGGAGCACGGAAGCTGAGTCTTGCCTGGGGTCTGGCTGGAGCGGCGGGCGGCGGGTGGGCGGGTGTGAGTGCCTCTCTCGTGCTGATCTCACGATGTGCTGTGACTCTACATTGCGGCTCCGAATCGTATAAGTGGTGTTTTGAGTGCCCCGCCACGAGTCTCTTCACTATTTCCCGCCGGTTGATTACTGACTGCTGGGGAGACTACGTATACTTGCCTTTGAGGTTTGGGAAGGAGGAGGAGAAGGAGGAAGGGTGATATAGAGAAGAGGAACTAAGGAGAACTGAGGTATAGAGGCATAGAGGTTAGTTTGTATTGCGAGGAAGGGAACGCGTATACAGAAAGGCAAGACTTTGATCGCAGGTGCAAGTTACGAAGGCTGGCGGTGCGGGGAGGGTGTAAATATAGTTTGGATGTGTCGCGAGGCCAGGGACACAAGGTGAGACGCGGGTTTACTGAAGGGAAGGGAAGGGAAATGACTAAAGTAACGGGTGGCGGGAGGGAGGTAAGTAAGTAAAGTAAGCTGGGAGGGGAGGACTTCAATTTATAAAGGAAGGTAGTTTTGTGAAAGACCGGGACGAAGGAGGAGGAGAGGAGGGAGGGAAGGTAATGTGCGAGGGGACAAGGCGGAGTGGAGGAAAAGAGGGAAAGGAGGAGGAGTGATACTGGCGCTAGCAGGTAAGGTGAGGTGAGGCAAGGTGGGGAGAGGTGAGGCAGGAGCAGGGAGGAGGGACGGAGACTGACAATACCCTTTCCCTCTCTTTCCTTTAACACACGAGACGAGGATCCGTTATAATTGTCCACCAAAAGCCTGACCATTAGGGATATTGAAGCCCGCGTCCCTCGCCCCTTTATCTCCTTATATCCCTCGCCCGCCCCGCCGCCAGCCCGCCGCTCGCCCTCTCCCCCTGGACGCAAACGGAGGAAAAACCCGTCAAAGAGAAGACGGAGCGCGACAAGGAGTTACTGAATTACTGAATGCTTCCTTGGGTCGCCCGCCTCGCCTCTTTGATACCCGCCAGGCCAAAAATTGAGAGAATGTTCCTCGTTCATCTTTTTTATTCTCTCTCTCTCTCTCTCTCTCTCTCTCTCTCTCTCTCTCTCTCTCTCTCTCTCTCTCTCTCTCTCCGCGGCAGCAGGTAGTGTTCTTTGTGTTACTCCGTTTGAGGAGGAGGAGGAGGAGGAGGAGGAGGAGGGGAAAGAAGAGGGAATGGAAGAGGAAGAGGAGGAAGAGGAGATCTGTCTGGTCAACGAGCGGTGACGAGTTATGATTTCAGGAGAGCGGCAAGAGATTATACAAGCTTTGTCCTTTTATTCCTCTCTCTCTCTCTCTCTCTCTCTCTCTCTCTCTCTCTCTCTCTCTCTCTCTCTCTCTCTCTCTCTCTCTCTCTCTCGGCCGCGGACTTGAAGCACTTTCTGAAGACATCTCGAGGTTCCTGATTTTTTACAGCCTGTGTCTTTGGTGTCTAACGCGCCGCCCCTCCTCCTCCTCCTCCTCCTCCTCCTCCTCCTCCTCCTCCTCCTCCTCCTCCTCCTCCTCCTCACCAACAAACACTCGCTACAGTTGATAATTCTTGAAGCACATTTTTCGTTCCCCGCCACCCGCTCCCCCTTTAGGGCCCAAGGAACCTCTTTGTCTACCACGAACCTCCCGAGAGCCTGGGCCAGACCGAGGCTAATGGGGTGACACAAGTGGAGCGCCGAAGACCTCCTCCTCCTCCTCCTCTTCCTGCTCCTCTTCCTCTTCGTCCTCGTCCTGGTTGTGTCCTTCGCCTGCGGTCCTCCCGAGTCCGCGGTGGAGGAGGCCGACGGAGGAGCGCTAACGAGCATGACGGGAAGGCGGGAGGATGCAGAGGGTTCTCCCGCTGCTGCCACCATTATGTGTTGTATAGGAATGATGTCTTCTCTCTCTCTCTCTCTCTCTCTCTCTCTCTCTCTCTCTCTCTCTCTCTCTCTCTCTCTCTCTCTCTCTCTCTCTCTCTCTCTCTATCTATCTATCTATCTTTCTCTCTCTCTTTTTCTGTCTCAGTTTCTACTCCTTTTCTTCTCTTGGGAATTCTTCGTCAGGTGTGAGTGTGTGTGTGTGTGTGTGTGTGTGTGTGTGTGTGTGTGTGTGTGTGTGTGTGTGCCGTCTCACGCGTCGTTCACTTAATCAGCACCGTTTCATTTCTCGCCCAACAAACTCCGAGCTTGATTTTCGGCTGCTTTTTTGCAATTTTTGGGTCCTGATTGCTAGTTAGTCTTCCTCTCACTGCCTCCTCCTCCTCCTCCTCCTCCTCCTCCTCCCTCGCAGTTGTACCTTTACCCTATCTTCCCCTTCGTCAGTACCCACTTCGAGACGGTATAAC
The DNA here is from genome assembly GCF_035594125.1 of Scylla paramamosain. Lineage (NCBI taxonomy): Eukaryota > Metazoa > Arthropoda > Malacostraca > Decapoda > Portunidae > Scylla > Scylla paramamosain. Next base: position 3,561,555 of record NC_087159.1, on the reverse strand, counting down.
TGCGGAGGGCGGGGCGAGGTACAGGGCATGGCAGGGCGGGCGGGGCGGTGCAGGGGCGTGTAGGGCCTCGGCATGACTCGCAGCCCCGTGTGGGTACCGCCGCGGGGCCCAGAGCCTTATGGGATATTTATTGGCGACAAGTTGGTTTGCTGTGGCTGGTGATTCATTGTGACTTATCATCGCCCGGCCGCTCTGCAAGTCATGGCCGCCGCCGCCGCCGCCTCCACCACCACCACTACCACCACTACCACTACCACCACCACGTAAACCCTCGCCACCATCGCCTCTGCCACTATCATTACGTAATTCATCACCATCACCACCACCACCACCACCACCATTAAGTAAATCGCGTCATGGCAATGTTGGTAGAATTTTGAATGTTTTGCATGTGTTGTGAGCATATTTCTTGTATTTTTCATGTTTCTTTATGCGTGTGAGTGTTTGCCAGAGAGAGAGAGAGAGAGAGAGAGAGAGAGAGAGAGAGAGAGAGAGAGAGAGAGAGAGAGAGAGATAGAGCGTAAAACTGTGAGCCAAGGACACAGAGTTACATCCACACAAAGGGAAGAACTGGCCTGGAGTCACGTGACGAGCGCAATCCATCAGCTGGCGACAGACAAGTGACAGTCGGGATGCGCCATGGAAAAGATTGCATCGTTCCTGCCAACTCCAACTCTCTCTCTCTCTCTCTCTCTCTCTCTCTCTCTCTCTCTCTCTCTCTCTCTCTCTCTCTCTCTCTCTCTCTCTCTCTCTCTCTCTCTCTCTCTCTCTCTCCTTCCTTCATGTCCCCCTCCCTCCCTCTTTATTCTCCTTCCATCTCTCTCCTCACTCATACCTGTCTGCCTTCCTTCCTTTCCTTCTGATTCACATCCATCTTACTTCTTTCTACTCCACCTCCTCCTCCAACCTCTCACTTCAGTCTTCGTCCTCCTCCTCCTCCTCCTCCTCCTCCTCCTCCTCCTCCTCCTCCTTACCTTCCTCGGTTATATAATGCACCTCCTCTTCATCCTCATCACCTTCTCGCTCACAGTTTTACTCTTTCCTCTTCCTTCATTCCTTCCTCTTCCGTCATTTCTTTCCTTTCTCTCCTTCATTTCTTTTCTTCCTTTTGTACGCCTCTTCCTTTTCGTCGTCCTCGTTATTTTCTCTTTCATTATCTTTACTCCTGTTTCCGTCGTCTTTCCTGTGGCTGTCGTCGTCTTCCTTTTCCTCCATCTCCTCCTCCTCCTCCTCCTCCTTCGCCTCCTCCTGCTCCTTCGCCTCCTCCTGCTCCTTCTGCTGCACCCAGGTCCTCCTCGTCCCACTCCGGCTTTCGCTTTTCAGAATTCTTAAAATATTTGATAATGTTCTGTAAGAAAAGGCATTTCGAAACACAAACCCACACAGTTCCTGGAAAATACCGGCGCGGGACTTGCCGTAAAAATGTGCAGCAGCCGAGTCGCGAGGAAAAAAAAAAAAAAAAAAGAGAGAAAGAGAGTGAGAGAAAAAAATGATCACAAGTCAGGTGGTGATGGGAAGAAGTGAACCGTCTCTCTCTCTTTCTCTCTCTCTCTCTCTCTCACATTAGAGAGAGAGAGAGAGAGAGAGAGAGAGAGAGAGAGAGAGAGAGAGAGAGAGAGAGAGAGAGAGAGAGAGAGAGAGAGAGAGAGAGAGAGAGAGAGCATAGAAAGTCACCACCTTACTATTGTTAACACCGACTTGCATAAGTTAAGGATAAAAAGTTTTAGTTGCGTGGAATCGATTTAAAATACATCACGCCCTTTCTTTCTCACCTTTCCTCACCTTTCGTTGTTTAGTTTCTTCCCGCCCTTAGTTAGACGCAGCCTCCACCTCGGCCAGAAACTCGATACCGCTGTGTTTATTATTACTATTGTCATTATTATTTTCCTTATGCTATTTTATTTATTTTTTTTTCCAATGGGGAGTTCAGGACTTAGCTGTCAACTCTCACTAACTCTCATGCAACATTCAGACTCACAGCTCCCCTCCGACTGCCTGGTGATGTTAAGTTATTTTTTTATTTGATTTTTTTTTCTTTCTTCTCTCTTCCTTATTCTGTGTTAGGGCGTGGCTGTCACAGGAGGGGAGGTGAGCGAAGAGAGACACCTGGGTATTGTTTTATTGTTTTAGTTTTCTTTATTATCTTCTTTTTCTTTCTTTTTCTGTGTTTACATCTTTTTTCCTAATTTCTTTCCATTATTCCTTCTCTTCTTCCTTCTTGTTCTTCTTATCGTTTCCGGTCTTGTTCTGACTTTCCTTGCCATTCTCTTCCTCTTCCACGTCGCTTTCTTCGCTTTCGTCATTCCCATTTTTCTCATTGTCACTGTTATTTCTTCTCTTCCTCCTCCTCCTCCTCCTCCTCCTCCTTTCTTCTCTTTTAATATGATTTGCATTTCTAACCGTTTTAAAAATTGATTGATGAGTCTAAAGTGTTTTAAAAAATACTTAATGACTTTTACTTGTCAGGAAAAAAAAAAAAAAAAGAAGAGAAAAAAATATTCTAAAAAAATTCTAATTTAATTTCCTTTCATGTGATTTATTTTTTTGTTCCAATTACCATATTTTTCCCCCGAGTAATGAATGTCCTTGTAAATTTCAGCAAAATGTCTCACCGTTTTGAAATATTTGTTGATAAAGGGAATTCCTGGGTTGTTTATTGGAATGGTGGGAGTTTGGCGCACTGTTGACGGCTGGACGGATAGACGGATGGATGGACAGATGGGAGAGAGAGAGAGAGAGAGAGAGAGAGAGAGAGAGAGCGCCGTACCAATATGATGGCTACATATAATTGTTATGGTGTCCTCTTTCTACCCATCCTCTTCTCTCTTTGTCTCTCCTCCTCTCCCATGATTCTACCTTCTCTCCCCTTCACTTCCCTCTCCTTCCTTCCATTGTCATCCATTTGTCATCCACCTTCCTTTGCCTCCGTCATGTTATCTGTTTTTTATCAATATCATCATCATCACCATCATCATCACCATCATATTACCGGCAGTATTATCACTTTTAGTATCATTATTATCGTCATCATCTCTCTTCTTCTCAATCTTCCTCCTCCTCCTCCTCCTACTCCTCCTCCATGTGATAAAACAGGTCACTCGCGCGGATTATTATCATTGCTTTCTATCTTCTTTGTCTCGCTATTGTGTGCGCGGCCAGGAAGGTTTGGGGACGGTCGTGGTGGTGGTGGTGGTGGTGGAGAGAGGAGAGTGTGACCCTTGGTAGGTGGTGGTCGTGGTGGTGGAGGTGGTAGCGGTGTCAGTGGTCGTATCTACATCGCATTATTAACCTAACCCAACCTAACCTAACCAAACTTACCCCTGTCTAAACCTAAGCTAACGTAACGTAACCTAAACCGATCATGACTTGGCTTAACCTAACCTAACCTAACCTAACCTAACCTCACCTAACCTCACCTAACCTCACCTCACCTCACCTCACCTCACCTAACCTAACCTAACCTAACCTAACCTAACTTATATATTGCTAAAATGGCGTACACACACACACACACACACACACACACACACACACACACACACACACACACACACACACACACACACACACACACACACACACACACACACACACACACACACAAAGCGCATATCATCGTCACTCATTTCCAAGCGTCACTCGGGTTCCCATCGTCCTCCCGGCGGCCGACGAACTGTGACCCGCGGGAGGAGGGCGGAATAAAACACCAGATCGGATATTGCATTGAGAGTCGCGTTTCCTTCACCCAATCTGCTCCTCCAATCAAGCAGCGTGACATTACCTGCCCTTCCCATCTACCTGTATTTCCCATCTCATCATAGGTGTTATGAAGCGAGAGCCAGATGGTAGTAAAATACCTTCTCGTACCTTTAATCACCTGTATGTTATCATTTACCATTACCATCACGACCTTATCTGACTTGGCTTTAACCTGTCTTTACCTTCACCTGGCCTCACCTGACTGACCGGCCGGCGTCGTTGAGCGCGCCAAGGTGTACAGGACAGGACAGACCAGCAGGTGTCTTAGCGACCTCTGAGAGAAAATGGAGATGCTCGTCAAAAGGGCGGACTCGTGCATCCTGGACCGGCCTTCCCTCGCGCCCCAGGAAGCTATATTATGTTGTTGCCTTATCTCCATGATGTATTCCGCTTTATCTCTGCAGCGTGAAGGCCTGTGAGGTGGAGAGGAAGGAGAAAAGCTTGCGTGTGCTTCATAGGGAATAATTTTGTATCTTTTTCTCAAGAACTCTAGCTTGCTTCACTCCGCTCCCTCCCAGCCTCCCTCAGCTTCCCTACCTGGTGTCCCTCTCTCTGTCTCCCCTCCCATGCACCCTCGCTTTTCCTCGCCGTGGGGATGAGCATTAGGAGGAAGGGAGAGGGAAGATGAGGAGCAGTGAGACGATAAGAAGGATGTGGAGGAAGACGAGGAAGAAGACAAGGAGAGTGTGAAGGAGGCAAAGAAATCCGAAGGAGAGAAGAATGGTCGTCTCTAAGAAGACTTGAAGAATTCTTGGAACACTCGTGCCTCTCCCCTCTTTTCTCCCCTCGCCCTCCCCTCTTGTACCCCTGTCCTGCTGTCCTATCATCACGCTTCTCTCATCTCCATTCTTCTCCTCCTTGTATTAAATTTTATATCTCCCTTCCCTTTCGTATTTTGCCGATTCGTCACATTTTAAGTCTTCTTTCAATCCAAGTGCGCCCAACACACCTCTCCCTCTCTCTCTCTGTCTCCTCATTCTTTGCCTTCGTCCTCGTCTTCGCCCTCGTGCTCTTCTTCCTCTTCTTCTTCTTCTTCTTCGCTGTTATAGTCGTCGTCGTCGTCGTCTTCGTCTTCGTCTTCGTCTTCGTCTTCGTCTTCCTCCTCCTCCTCCTCCTCTTCCTCCTCCTCCTCCTCCTCTAAGCCCGTGTTTTGATACAATAACTAGGGTAAGCAGTAATTAGTTAGTTGCCGTAATTCTGTTACATTGCATATTCACGTAATTGATTATATTCGTTGTGTGTATTTGTGTAATGAACCGAGGCCGTGTGGTAGTAGTGGTAATAATAATATAATAATAATAATAATAATAATAATAATAATAATAATAATAATAATAATAACAATATCTGTCGATGTCGTTATCATCATCATCATCATCATCATCATCATCATCATCATTATCATTATCATCATCATCGTCAACAGCAGCAGCAGCAGCAGCAGCAGTAGCAGGCAGGGATCGGATGGAGATCTAAATTGTTGCAGGATACAGACACAATTACGTACAATTAGGACCAAAATCCATCAACCAGAGAATGATCCCACTTCCCTGCACGCCGCCCGCTCACCTGCGTAGTCTCGTTGCTACGGAGCAGGTTCAGCAGTGTTTCAGAGGGAGGCACAGGAGGCTTTTTTTCCTCCGCCGCACTTTCACGAGATGGCCTTGGTGATGGGGCTCCAAACTTCCCGCCGTCCATTTAGATAACAAAGATATCGTGGCCAGGGCAGTTGTCGAGAATCTTTTAATATTCTGTCACACGCGTTATGCAAAGTCGAGGGAGGAAAAAGTAATGTTCTGTACGTGTCGCGTCTGTGTGTGTGTGTGTGTGTGTGTGTGTGTGTGTGTGTGTGTGTGTGTGTATGTGTGTCCAGTCGTCTTGAGACAGCCTATTACCTAAGTATCGGCGTGTCCTGGCCGTGTCCAAACGTCAGTGCCTGCGTGTGGTTGCCGTATGTTCCCGCGGTTCGGCACCAGACGGTGGGTCGTGTGCGGCGCCGTGCCGCCTCCCCGCGCTGTTTGTTTACTGGTCGTTGATGGCGGTGTTTATCTCCACACTTATCAGGCTTTGGGTCCAGGAACAATGCGTGACATTAAGCACTGCAAGCGGCGCCCCGGGGCGGCACAGCGGGCGCCCTCAGCACGGCCAAGATAGCGGAACAAACAAACATGCAAGAGTCCAGCGGCGGGAGGATTGGAATTAAGATATGCTCGGCGGGTGGTGGGCGGGACGAGGCGGGGCGGGGCGGCGCGTCCATTCGTCAAAGGGCCTCGTCAGCACGCCCGCCGGACCCGCCGTCTGAAGGTGACGCCCGCGCCGATTGAGATCTCGCGTCCAAGGCGGATCAAGGAGCCTTATATTTTCCGTCTTCGCGAGTCCATTCTTCTCGCAGCGAGGAGACAGACGCTGCGTCCCGGCGCGATGCTTATCTCCGCCACGCACGCGTAAACATTTATTATTAAAATGATATACAAAAATAACATGAAAGGTGTAACGTGTGCGTCGCGAAGAGTATTGAGTTTTCAGTGCTAGGGTGGGGCAGCGGCGGGGAGGGGTGGGCAGGGCGTGGGGAGGGGCGGCCCGGGCGAGGACAATGGGAAACCTGTGACAGTCAACATCCTCAAGACAGCGTCTCGTCCTCGCCACGCGGCCGTGTCTTCGGTGGGATCGTGTCGCGTCTCACTCAGCGTCAGGTAGTCAGGTTTATCCGCGGCGTATCATCAATGTTACTCGCGTCAACGGTCCGTCCGCCCGCCGGGAGTGTGGAGGCGTGAGACGCTTACGTAATGTTAAGGCGACGGCGCGAATCTCGGTGTGAGACGAACAGAATGAAAACCATTGTGTCATTTGCTTTGTACTGCGAGACAAGAATATTATTTTAAGAATAATCTTGATTGATGCGCGGTGACTGTTGTTTTCTGGCCACGCAGATCCAGTGGACGATACCTACGGGCGGCGAGTGGGAGGTGCGAAGAGGGGGAGGCAAGGCAGGGTTAAGGCGGCGGGCGGAGAGGTTGGAGGTGGTGGTGGCCCAGTTATCATGGTAAAGTGTGACGCTATTCAATTGTGGGACGTATTATGCGTGTGATTGGATCTTGGGAGGAAGGAAATGATTGGGCAGGTGTTGCCGCCTTATTTAGGGCTGCCGAGACAAGAGAGAGAGAGAGAGAGAGAGAGAGAGAGAGAGAGAGAGAGAGAGAGAGAGAGAGAGAGATGAGAGAGAGAGAGAGAGAGAGAGAGAGAGTTATTATATACATTTATATATGTAAATTTTCTTCATTATTCCAGATCCTTGTAACCCACTTACATACAACAAATAATTTAATTTAGCTAAAATGGATAATTACAAATTTAATTTGAAACACCTTAACCTGATGAGGGTGAGAGAAGGGCGAGACAGGGAGCGGCCAGTGGCGAAGAGGAGGGAAACGGTGGTGGTGGTGGTGGTAGTGTACAGGAGGGAGGGAGGGTGACGTGGACCGGGCAAAGTGAGAGAAAAGTTTCAGTATTGAAGCAGAAGTGTGGTTTAGAGAAGGAAGAGGACAATAGTAAGTGAAATTGAGTGTTGTACTTGTTATCTTGGAACGAACCAGAAGATTTGGGATGCCACGTGTTAACACACACACACACACACACACACACACACACTGCCTCTGTATTCTGTTCGTGGTTTCCGTCAGAATCTTCTCACGGACCAAAACTCTTTTCTTTTATTTATTTTTTTCTCAGAGTCATGATTCGCGTCCTGTCCTCTTCGGTATTTCATTGGGATAAAAACAGTAAAAACTAATCATAAGAACTGCTTTAATAACTAAATAAAAAAAAAAGGTGTCCGTAGGTAACATTTCTGCAATATATATATCGTTCCGTGTTGCATAAATCTTCAAGCATCGGTTCGAGCACTGTACTGCTTCGAAACATGGAACCGAGCGCTGCGACTCAGTGAACGAACCAACCACTCAGCCAATGCCGCCGCACTTGTTATGAGGTGCACGGTGTGTCAGGTTCTGTGCTTTCTCGGACACTTATTTGCGGTCAGGGTGAGACAGAACTGCCGAAATCTCATCCGAACCCTGTCCCATCGTGCCAGCAGATATGTTGAGTTAGCAGTTTAGTGTGTATGGGTATGTGTTCTTAGCATGTAGTGAGAGCTTCGATGAGAATCTAGCTTGGCAATCCGGTGATGACTCCGCTGGCCGGGAAAGAGTAAAGTTGGTAGATCCCCATATTTGACCATGTTCCCGTCTGACTTATGTTCTGTAACACGGCTTAGTTATTTGATCGTCAGTGTCATTAAACAGTAGTGTTCGAAATGGAAGTTTAACAGGTTAGGAATATCTTACAAAATTGCATAGTTATTGAATATCTTCAGTCTTATTGAAAAAAAAAAACTGATGGAGTTCAGAAAGAACTTTAAAAGATTAGGAACACAAACTTCGGTGTGTGATGGTGAATGCGGGGGCGGTGGAGGTGGAGACCCTGTGCCCCTCACTGCCTCTCCTTTATGCAGCCCGGACGAGACGTCACAAAGCATTGCTATTATAAACCCCTCCTTGCTATATTAATGTTTCGAGAATCTATTAAATTGAAATCATAATCATGTGTCGTCACATACATTGTTATATCATTATCTTGGATTGTGAAACATTTAATTTACATGGAATACACAATCCCGTGTCACTATAGGCAGCACCACAACGTGTGTCCATATCACACAAAACATAACAGCGAACACTGTTATACCAACATATTATAACTGATAGAATTGAATTAAATACGGAATGTGATACATTGCAAAGTCAAAACAAGTATTGTATCTGTATTTTCTCGTATCATATTTGAAGATCAGATGTACAGTTTGGATATGGTACAGAAAATTGAGAAAGATCACGAACGACTGCACTTCCTAGAATGCCTGTTTTGAGAAAAAAAAAAAAAATGCCCACATGACCACGCAGTATGAAGCGTGCACAGATTGCATGGAAAAAAAATCCTGACACTGTGCAGGTAAAATTCGTGAATGAATGCAGGGATGGATGAATGACGTGTGACAGATTATTTAAAACATTGCTAAGCGTTGCTCCATTTTTGTTAGGTATTTTATAAAATTCCTTCTGCTTGTTTAATTTCTGTAATGCGTGACAAGCTTATAAAGCAAATCCTTGGCGGCTCCACGCGTCCCTCGCTGATTCACATTTTGCTGCTGACGGAAAGATGTGTGCAATTGCTAATGAAAACAAAACATTTCACGAATAACTTTTTGAAATTTTGGATTTACGTTCAGATAAAAGCGCGACTATTAACTTTGTATTGTTATATATATTTAGTTTTATTTTTCAATATATATTTCTCGTAGGTGTAGTTTGATAGAAAAATGTAGATCTGAACTGGAGGTCATGTTGTTTCTTTGTTCTTCTGTGAGTCTCCGTTTATTCCCACCGCTGCTTTCCCGAAGTGATCGACAACTCGCAATAATTAAAGCGCTTTAATTTCTTTTATGTCTTCAGAAGATGTGTAAAGGACAACCAACCCATGCGTTTCATGTCAAGGAGTCTCCCTGGCAGTTCGTGTCACTTCCAAGGTGTGAGTTGCGCGGCAGTGCCTGGGTGAGTGTGCCGCAGCCAATAGCCGCTCCTTGCGAGGCTTGTTAGTGCCTCTCCTCGTCATCTTTTCCCTCATACCCACGAGCAAGATGACGCTTTGAACTAGAACCCTTCCACTTGCCTCTTTATGGAACGCTAGTCAAAGGAGCATTTTTTCCCTTTCCCCGCTTTGCAAGTCCTGTTTCTTTGTCGCCATTTGCGTAAGAACCCTAAAAAATCGCCTTTGTCCAGCGTGAAATGAGTCTACACCCTCATCACCACCACCTTCAGCGCCTCAGTCAGGAGGAGCACTCGAGGCCACGTGAGTCTTCTGGTTAGTGTATCTTTTTGACGGGCATCTTCATGAGGGCACTGAGGGGACGCGACTCTTGTGTGCCGCCTTGATACTTTCTTTTCCGACCCATTTTTTGACCAGCGGCGAGTGAAGAGTGAAGGGAGAGGCGGGGAGGCGAGGGTGTGAGAGCGCGTGGCTTGCTGTACTCTGAGTTCCTTGAGTTCCTCCTTGTCTTTGTCGTTGCCTGTCCTTTGTCGAGTCTTCTTTGTCCTTTTTCTTCTCGTCTCCCTTTGGTTCTCTTCCTTGTACTCCTCGTCTCGCCTCTCGTCTTCATTTTTCTATGTAATTTTCGCTCGCTGTTTTCGTCTCCATCTACTCCCCCTACTCTCTCCCTCGCTCCTCCTCCTCCTTCCCGGGTCCTCCTCCTCCTCCTCCTCCTCCTCCTCCTCCTCCTCTCTCCTCCTCCTCCTCCTCCTCCTCCTCCTCCTACTCCTCCTCTTCCTCCTCCTGCCAGTTGACCCCCAGCAGGACCGCCACTGACTTGCCTCTCCCTTTATACCAACATTCATTGCCTTATGCAAATGTGGGCTTTATCACACACACACACACACACACACACACACACACACACACACACACACACACACACACACACACACACACACACACACACACAGAGAGAGAGAGAGAGAGAGAGAGAGAGAGAGAGAGAGAGAGAGAGAGAGAGAGAGAGAGAGAGAGAGAGAGAGAGCCGTCAGACCAGCAGACATAAAGCCGTGAACTGCATCATGTCTCCCTTAAACACGGCGGCAGCACAACGTCAGGAGCACTTGGCCCTTTGCTACGAGTCCCTCCCGTGCATGTAATTGGACATCACACGCACTGCAGGCGATGCAGAAGGCCACCTGCTGCATATTTCCAAGGTACTTTTCGCCTTCAGTGGCATCAACACGCTCTTAATATAACTTTAAGAGACACTCGGAGGAGGAGAAGGAAGAGGAGGAGGGGGAGAAAGGACAGGAGAAGGTGCCACGTCTCTCGTCTTGCCTCCACCTGCGCCTCCCTCAGTCCGCTGCTCATCCATCAGTAGTGTCACGCTGCCAGTAGTGTTAATAAGCAGGGTCTCCTCTCGCCCTCCAGCCAGTCGCCTCTCCCATCTTCTTTGTTGCTCTCCCGTTTTCTTTGTCCTGAGTGTTAGGCATCTGTTGGGGTGTCTCCTGTGTTTGTTATTGTTTTGAATGTTTTTTTTTTCATGTTTAAGGGTGTGTTATTGTGTTTGTGTCTGTGTCTGTCTGTTTATAGCTGTTTGTATGGATGTATTTATTAATTATCATGTTTATTTGTCTATATATTTATCTTTCTTCTTATAGTCTTATCTATCTACCAACATATCTACCTATATCTATCTATCTATCTATCTATCTATCTATCTATCTATCTACCTGTACTGCGCGTGTCATGTCCAGATATTTATAACTTTTCTTTCTTTTCTACTTTTTATTTTTTTTATTTCGTTTTCTCTTCTTTCTTCTTGTTTCTGTTTATAGTAGTAGCAGTAGTAGTAAAATTCTCTCTCTCTCTCTCTCTCTCTCTCTCTCTCTCTCTCTCTCTCTCTCTCTCTCTCTCTCTCTCTCTCTCTCTCTCTCTCTCTCTCTCTCTCTCTCTCTCTCTCTCTTTGTTTCCCTTGTTATCCTTCCCTCCTTTCCTTCATCCTTTCTTTTCACTTTTATATAATTTTTCCAGCCCCACCCTTCCCTTCCTGCCCCTCGGCTCCTTCAACCTCTCTCTCTAGCTCCCGCTCCTGCCCTTTCCTACCTGCCTCTTCTCCATTCTCTCCCATTTCTTCCCCTCCTCTCTACCCGTTTTTCCCTTCCTTCCTCCCCTTGCTATTTCCCTCTCTCCGTATCTCCTTTCCTCCATCTCTGCCTGAGCCCGCAGGGAGGAAAAACAGACGTTTAATGGAGAACGTCAAAAGGAGGCGAGAGAGAGAGGAAGAGTTGGAGAGGGAAGAGAGGGAGGAAAGGAGGAAGAACTGGAGAGGTCATTAGAGGAGAGACCGGTCAAGGAGGCTCTCTGCGTCCCTTGGTCAGCCCAGGTAAGGATCGCGAGGTGAGGGGGCGGCCGACAGGTGAGTTCCGGCGCGGGATTGGCAGGTGGGCGAGGGAGCGGCGCGGCGCGGGAGGCTGCGGGGTGTTGGCCTTACCTGCCTGTCGATACCTGTTCGGGCCGCCCTGCCTAATTACCTGTGCTCCGGGATGTGTGTGTGTGTGTGTGTGTGTGTGTGTGTGTGTGTGTGTGTGTGTGTGTGTGTATGTGTGTGTGTGTGTGTTATGGGTTTTATTTTTTTTGGTTGTGTTTCTCTTTTGTTTTGTGTAATGGGTTGGTTGGTTTGTGTTAGCGTCGTTTGGTTTGTTTGCTTGTTTGTTTGTTTGTTTGTCAGGCTTCGTTATTTTGTTTTTTTTACTATTTGTTGCTTTGTTTTCGCTTGTGTTTGTATTTTGGTTGCTTTTGTTTTTTGTTATTGTGACGCTTCTTTTTTTTCATTAATGGTGTTTTATTCGTTAGTATTTTCTATCTTTTCTTCTGTTTATATATTTATTTCACTATTTCTATATCAGTTTGCTTATGTTTCTTTTATCTCCATTATTTATTCAGTTGATCACTCGTGTCTGCCTTTTTAGCTGTCGATATGCTTTTATCTTTATCGATCTATATTAGTTACTGTCTTTCCATCTTTGTTTCATCAGTCTGTCCGTTCGCCCGTCTGTCTGTCCGTTTGTCCGTCCGTCCATCAATCCTTCTGTTTGGTTCCTTTCATTTCAAAACTTCAATTCAACAGTAAAATTCCCTGACAGTGTTTTCGCTTCATCGATGTCCTCATTCCTCTCTCTCTCTCTTTCTCTCTCCATTTCCTCCCTACTTTTCCCTCGTTATTTCTTTCCATCTTCCCAATCCTTCTCTCTTTCGTAGTCTTCTCTCTCTTCGTTCTTTCCGTCTTTCCTTTTTTTCGTTTCTTCTTTTTTTCAGTGTTCATTTATTCTTCCTTCCTTCTTGTCTTCTTCCTACATTCCCTATTTCCTTTCTTCCTTTTTATTTCTGCAATGGTTATTCATTCTTTCCTTCCCTCTCCTCTTCTTTCCTCTTTTAATTTTTCGTTACTTTTTTTCTCCTTTCCATCCGTATATTCTTTCATTCTTTTCCGGAATATTTTTTTCTTTCCTTCATTTTTCTTACCGTTCTCTCTCTCTCTCTCTCTCTCTCTCTCTCTCCTCTCTCTCTCTCTCTCTCTCTCTCTCTCTCTCTCTCTCTCTCTCTCTCTCTCTCTCTCTCTCTCTCTCTCTCTCTCTCTCTCTCTCTCTCTCTCTCCTATTCTTCACGTTCACTGGAGTGCATCTATAGAGAGCTGGAAGAGAAGGAGGAGGAGGAGGAAGAGAAGGAAGAAGGGAAGGAAAGTGGGGGAGAGTTTGGTGTATTTCACAATTTCTCGTCTATTCTCTCGCTTTCTTCCTTCGTTCTTTGCTCCCTTTTGCTTCGTTGGCCTTGTAAGCCGGGTCTGCGTTAGCTCTTATTTCATCTTTTATCCTCGTTTAGCGTTTGTCCTTTTATTCCTGTCTCTTGTTAGCGTTTCGTGGGATTCTGCTTCCTTTTCTCTTTCTTTCCTGCTTTGCTTCCTTTTCCTATTCCTATTTTCGTCTCCGTTCTCCTCACTTCGTATCTGTGTTTGTTATTTTTATGTTTGTTTGGTTGTTTTATTTCTTGGAGTAGGAGTAGTAGGGTTAGTTGTAGTAGTAGTAGTAGTAGTAGAAGTAGTAATGATACGTACGAAAAACAGTGAGGTTAAGGTACAAAAACGACACAGGTGCAGCGCCTCTCCTTTCCCCTGCTCTTTGTTTCCTCTTCGTATTCTTGTATTCTGTTTCAGGCGACAATTTCCATCTTTTATTTTATCAACTTTCCGCATCGAGTGTTGTTCGTTTGTGGATTTTTGTTTTCTTAGTTTTCCTTATTCGTTTTCTGCGCATTTCTCTTGCTCTTGGTTGTTACTGTTGCTTACTGTTGTTGTTGTTGTTGTTGTTGTTGTTGTTGTTGTTACTGTTGTTGTTGTTGTGATGATTCCTCCACATCTTCATTTCATCACCATCGTTATCGCTTTCCCGAAGAGTTAATTAGGTACCTTCCTTGTTCCCACATCAGTAACATCAACAAACACAAGAGTCTAAGATGAAAAGAGATCAGTAAATAAATAAGCACAGAGTTAATGTTTCTCCTCCTCCTCCTCCTCCTCCTCCTCCTCCTCACACTTCATCTATAAATTCACCTTTAATTAACCTTTTGACCGCTGCTGGGTTCCCTTCAAGCTTAAAACGACCAACTTAGACTATAGTTACCCCCGCCACTGATAGGAGTGATTGGCTAATTCAAGTCTTTTTAACCACCTGTAGTTTTGTTACTTGCTCTGTAAAACGTAATGCAATGCGCTTATCTTTAGTAAATTTCCTTCTCTTCTTTAGTATTCTTTTATCATTCTTAGCAACATTATCTGATGTGAGTTTAGAATGTAATTTTTCAACACCTCATATTGCAGAGGTGATGTAGTAATTCAAGACTTTTATTAATATCTGTAGTTTTATTCCTTGATCCGTAAAAATCATCCAGTTATCTCTACTATTCCTCCTTCTCTTCTTTAGTATTCTTTTTACGGGAGAGAGACAATTAGCGGACCCTTTTACCCACTGACTCTCTTTTTGCATTCAGATCTTCGTCTCTTGTGGAGAAAAAAAAAATACTCAAGCAAAATAACAAAAACCGTACCATTATTATCATTCAAAGGGGCGAACCTCACCTAATCAAACACAGTCCTCTTCCTTGCATTTAAGACTCAATTACTCCTTTTCTCTCTCTCTCTCTCTCTCTCTCTCCTCTCCTCTCTCTCTCTCTCTCTCTCTCTCTCTCTCTCTCTCTCTCTTTAAAATTCACACGTATTCTTCCCCACAATGCAAGATCGCGGTGGAATAAGAGGTGAATGTTGTATTAAGAGTTCCCAGAATTCGGGAGAGGGGGGGGAAATATTGTCGCCCAGAAACGCTCAGGAAATTAAAAATAGCAGCTTTGAAAAAAAAAAAAAAAAGGAAGAGAAACAAGAGGTGGAGTAATAGAGAAAATTTTGGAGTGAATAAAGAACATAAGAGCAGCAGTGAGGTGCGAAAAGGAAGCGAACAAAGTAAACAGGAAACTTGAATAAAACCGGATAAGCGAAGTTTGAGTAGAAGTTTGGCCGGAAAACAAAGAAGTGGTGAATGAGGACCAGCTGGAGGGCGAAGAGCGTCTCAGCAGCAGGAGGAGGAGGAGGAGGAGGAGGAGGAGGAGAAAGAGGAGGAGGAATAATGTGGAAGAAAGTGAGAGGGGGAACAAAGGAAATTATAATGCATCATATTAAGGTAAATAAAAGCAGTTAGGACAAGTTATAAGGAGTAATACTCAGAAAAGAGACAAGAGGCGATATGCAGATGAGTTAGATAGCTCACCTTCAGGAACGCTCACAAGTCACTGCTGCCGTGGCCTCAGGAGTGGCTGGGGCAGTGGAGGGGACGGGATAGGGGGTGAGGGTACTGCCGCGGACAAGACAATGCAGGATAAAGATAACTAAAGTGAGAAAAGGGCAAGAAAACTAACAAACACAGCTCATCACAAGGCCTGACGCGGGGTGCTGGCGGCGCGGACCAGACTGACATAAGAGGCGTTCAGTCAGTACGAGCGGGATTGTCTGGGCGAGGCGGCGAGCGAGCACCCAAAAGCACGCCGCCCTCCTCTGCCTCCCCGCCCTCCAGCGCGATGAATATTGTTAGTAATGTAGTCGCTTAATATCCAGTTAACATCGCAGCAGCTTGTTAGTCTGCTGGAGTCAAGCGGCACAGCGTCTAACCCCGTGGCACAGAGGACCATATTCTGAAACACCTCTGCCCCACACCTTCATTATATTCAAAAGACTTTAGCTCAAGTTGCACGGGTTCTTAAGGGTGATTTTATAGTTCTAGTGACAGATTACAAGATTTCTACTCTTGAGAACCCAGCTAATCATCTTCGTGGCCTTAGAAAGTAGTCATGGTGATCGAGCAAAGCGTTTCTAAACACGGGCCAGGAGGCGGCGCGGCGCTGGCTTCCTGCAGTCTCGAGGCAGCAGAGAGGGGCGGCCCGCGCTTGTTAGAGGCATGGATTGGGTTGAGGACATGTAAAGCCTCAGAGCGTTATGGATATGTCCGTGCTTGAGGGAGACGGCGGTGGAGGCGGCGGTGGTTGTGAAAGCTTTGGCGAAAGGCTTATAGAGGACGAGGACGGCGGCGAGGAGGGGAGAGGAGCGTGGAGGGTCTGGCGAGGGTGATGAGTGGGAAGGAGTGCAGGTGCTTGTTAGTTCCAGCTGGATGCCCGGCGCCCCTCACAGCGTCGCCGCCACCGTTACCCGGCAGTGGCTGAGGCAGGGCGAGGCGGCCACGGGGAATGAAGCTTGAAGAATGGACAAGAGGAATGGGAAGTAACAAGTGGCTGAAGGAACGACGTGCTCTGTGCAGCGTAACACCGGAGTGCACAAAGAGCATCCACTGGGCCCTGGGGCGCTATGCTACCACCATGCAGGCGCCCTCTCCTGTGGCTCATCATTAGCGCCTCAAGCCTGGCGAGGAGCAACGCTGATTTAGCAGGCTGAGCTGACGGACCGTGGGAGAGCCGCCCCTTAGAATGGAAGGCAGGAGACGGCTGATGGAAAGACCCGTTTTGTTGAGTGAGTGAGTAACGGAGTGACGGAGATGAGACGGGGAGAGGGAAAGGGAGACAGGACTCGCTGATAGAGGAGGAGGAGACAACGGACAGGAGTGACAGACGGGCCAGCGGAAACTTTCTCATCCGCCTGGGTCATTGCTTTTCT
>NC_087159.1:3522500-3540000 GCF_035594125.1 Scylla paramamosain | reverse complement strand
TCCTCCCCCTTATATCTTCCCTTTACCTCCTCCACTTCCTCCTCCTCCCTCTCCTCGCCCCTTCCTTCATTACCATCATCGCCTCCCCGAAACACAAGCTGCCGCGCCTCGTCCTCCGTCTGTTGTCCTCTCCTCGACGCCTCCGCCGCCGCCACACTCCTCCGGGATTACCGCCTCGCCCATTGAGCTTGCGTGCGTCTGTCCTGCGTCTCCCTCCCCCCTTCTCCCAACTGTGCTATTAATGCAACGACCGCTACTGTCTGTCTGTCTCCTGGAGTGAAACCACAACAACAGCCACTGCCGCTGCTACCAATACTGTCACCGCTGCTTCCATCACTGCCTGCTACTGCTACCGCCTCTCTCTCTCTCTCTCTCTCTCTGTCTGTCTCGCTCTCAACATTGCTGTCTGCATGCGTAACTGCTCTGTATGCTACTGCTGGTGGTGGCGGTGTTAGTGATAGCTCTACTGTTGCTGCCACTGTTTTGCTACTGTTATATCTGCTGCTACTACTACTACTACTACTACTATTACTACTGTTATTACTACTTTTTATATGTAGATTATCTTTGTAGTGTTTCATGAAAAATCTTGTCCAAATATGCAACTTTATCCACCTTTCGTACTTTTTTTTTAGTCTTTCTCTTCGTCTGTCATTCTGTCCTTTTATCTGTCTGTCCGTCTGTTTGTCCATTCTTCAGGAACCCCCCATCCCATGAAGCTATCGTTCCCTTCCACCACCCCACAATATCCTAGGTTCCCCATCCCATTCCTACCCTTCGTCAGCCTCCCATCACGTCCGCTCCTCGCCATGATCCACAAAGCACATACGAGTAGCATAGCCGCGGCGTTCACTGGTCGGTCTGTGTGCCAGGGTTGTATTAGCGTCGCAGCGGAGCGTGAAGCATGGGCAGACTCACACAGACGACCGACAAAATAGCTTAATTCTTGCCGCCACGCCCCGCCGACGATCGAAAGCCGGGAGGGGGGGAGGAGATGGAATAGCGATGATAAGCTGGAGGAGAAGGACGGAAGCACACACAAACACACACACACACACACACACACACACAGAGAGAGAGAGAGAGAGAGAGAGAGAGAGAGAGAGAGAGAGAGAGAGAGAGAGAGAGAGAGAGAGAGAGAGAGAGAGGTATTGCTTCAGCCGCGTGCCTTGTGTTTATAGAGCCCCTTGATGGGATGCCGGCGGTTTATGCTTGCAGTGACGCGTGTTGCAGATCCGCCCACGCCTTAGTTAAGATAAATAAACATAAATCACATGGAGACTATGCTTGACTTCCCCAGTAGCGGCGGCGGCGGCGGTGGCGGTGGTGGTGGTGGTGATGGTGATGGTGGTTATGGTGGTGGTGGTGGTGGTCAACGTGTCTGTTTCAGGAGAGTGAGAGAGTCATCCATCCATCATCAGGTGCCACTTCAGAAACCTTCCTCCACCACTACCCATCCCTCACCCTCCCACTAACCTTCCCCCAACACCCAGTCCCTCCAACACCCCATTCCTCTCTTCTCACTCCTCCACCATCCCTTCCATTCTCCACTTCCTTCCAACTCCCATTTACTTCACAATATATACCATCAAATCTCCCTCCACTCACACTCCCTTGCATCTACTCCCAATACCCACAATCCCCACTTCCCCAGTCCTCCACACCCTTCCCCCGTCGCGCGTCCCCAAAGTTTCCCCACCTCCAGCTTCCGCCACGGGTCATCGGCAATTAATTTCCGCAAATGAGAGAGGCTTATCAGGCGAGGCGAGCGCTGCCGGTCACTCTTTTTATATCAGTCCACATTTTTCTCGCTTCACATTGAGGAGAGAAAAAATAACTCTAACATGTTTATCTCAAAGTAGCGATTTTTCAGTCCTAGTCTCGGTATCTCTCTCTCTTTGCTCTCTCTCTCTCTCTCTCTCTCTCTCTCTCTCTCTCTCTCTCTCTCTCTCTCTCTCTCTCTCTCTCTCTCTCTCTCTCTCTCTCTCTCGCGGGAAAGTGGGCTTTTTTTTAGGTTCTTTGTACTTTTATATCTAAACGTTTTGATGTTACGATACTAAAATTATGCTAAATTCCGTTTTAGTGCTGTGTGTGTGTGTGTGTGTGTGTGTGTGTGTGTGTGTGTGTGTGTGTGTGTGTGTGTGTGTGTGTGTGTTTATTTTATTTTTAGCAATCATTTTTAAGTTCTTTTACGAGTTTCATCGATATTTTTTCATTCAATTTGCAGTTTGTTACTCTTCAGCTGTTTTCATGTGTCAGTTTTAGCCACAATTCACATTTAGAAATTTCACTGGACAGTTCATTCTCTTTAGTGTATCAGTCTTATCTTTACCAATTTACTTTTCCTTTACTTCAGTGGCTATGTAATTCTGGTCAGTCAAGTCAACAAACTGTACATACATACGTAAGGGAAGAGAGAGAGAGACTTACGGAAAAGCTCAGTACCCCGTCATTTATTCCACCTCTTTACTAATGATGCTTCCTATGTGCGCCTGTCTTCCATTTAACTCTTCCTTCCTGTTGTAATAATAATAGTAATGATAATAGTAATGATGGTAGTGCTTTCTTTCCTTCCTTCCTTCCTTTCTTGTTTTTGTCCTTACTGTTGTGAGTTTTTGTTGTCTTCCTTTTCTTAGTTTTCTTTCCTTCCTCCCTTCTTTACATCACCACCACCACTACAGCTACTCCTGCTACTAACACCACAACTAGCGACAAGAACAATATTGCTACCATCACCATCAGCGTCTTAGTCAACACCAGCATCTCTACTACCTCCACCACCACCACCACCACTACCAACAACAACAACAACATCATCGCCATCACCATTATCACCATTTTTCATACCCAACATGTTCACCAGTATCATGTTTCCTTACTAGAGTCCCATTCCTCCCTTCCTTCCTTCCTTCCATCCTTCCTTGCTTCCTTGCTTCCTTGCTTCTTCAATAACCTTTTTTTCCATCCTTCCTTCCTTCCTTCCTTCTTTCCTTCTTACCTATGTCTTTTCTCCAATAACCTTCCAACCTTCCCTTGCTTCCTTCCCTCCCCACACAAACACACACACACACACACACACACACACACACACACACACACACACACACACACACCCACCCTCTTCCCTAAAATCATTTCCTCCCTTACACACTTCAATCATCATACATCTCACCTCTCCCTCTGTCGCTCCTTTCCTGTACTTTCACCTCTCCCTTCCTTGTTCCTTCTCTCCCTTTCCTGCTCCTCCTCTCCTTCCTTCCCTCTCTCTCTCTCTGTAATCACTCCGAAGGGTCTTTTCTTCCCTTCGGTCACATACCTTCTTGGAATCTCATCTTGTGCTCTTGATCTTGATTTTTGCAATAATACGCAAGACAGGGGAGAAGGAGAGGGGCGCAGGACGAGTGAGAGTGAGGGGCGCGTGATTAATCCGTAATAAGTTGAGAGAACAGGTGAGAGGGCGGAGAGGGGAAATAAAGGGGAATGAGAGAGGAAAGGAAGATTGGAAATGGGAAGGTTACGTACTGCTAGCAATAATGATGATGATGATGGTGATGATGATGGTAGTAATAGTAGTAGTAGTAGTAGTTAGAGTATTGTTAAGGATGGTTTTCAGTAGATTTGTTAGGAGACTACAGGTGACTCAGGAGGAGGAGGAGGAGGAGGAGGAGAGAAGGTAAAGACTGGTATAGAAAGGGGAAAGAGAAGATTGTGTTGTGTATAACAAGTCACAGAAGCAAGGTGCGAGAGAGAGAGAGAGAGAGAGAGAGAGAGAGAGAGAGAGAGAGAGAGAGAGAGAGAGAGAGAGAGAGAGAGAAAGAGAAAAAAAGGCACATTTATAAACAAACAAATAAAATTATGCATCTCAAAAAGTCTCTCTCTCTCTCTCTCTCTCTCTCTCTCTCTCTCTCTCTCTCTCTCTCTCTCTCTCTCTCTCTCTCTCGTCACTCGATATCATTTATGCCTCATTTCTTTCCATCCCCTAAACATCTAACTTCATTTTTCGTCCTCTGCCTTCTCCCCTCCTTCTTTCCTCCCTCCTCTGTTATGCCTTCCCTCCTTGCAATCTATATCAATCTCTTCGCTTCTCATTATCTTCCTGTGTCTTCGTTTCCTCTTTCCTCTTTCCTCTTTCCTCCTCCTTACTGTGCCTTTCCTAACCATCTGGCCTTCTGTCTCTCTTCTAATCTATTGCAACCTGTCTTCACTACATCTTTTGTCTTCTTTTAATAGATGACGTCTTTTGTATATAACTTTTCAATCTATATACTCTTCTATAACTCAACTAATTCATCCTTTCGCCCTGTCTTTTCCCTGTTTCTTTTTTTTTTTTTCTGGGTTTCTATAAAAATTTCTCGTTACATTTCTATCTTCTTTCACTCGTGGTTTATTTTTAGTAGCGTCTATGTAGGTAAGCAGATACCGTCGTTTTAGAATAACAGACTTCTGGTGTATGTTCTTCCTATGTATTTTTAGTTAGGTATTACTCTGGTTTGTATTCTTAAGCTCCTTAGCGCATTGTTTGAACTTCAATCAGTCTGTATGTAATGGACTGAGGTTTTCAAGGGTGTATGTATGATTGGAGTGGTAGTTCAAGGATTCACCATCATCAGTAGGAATAAAAAAGCTACAAGAAAGCTATGGAAACTCGAATCATCATCTCTGACACTGAAAAATCGTCTTGGTGAGAGAGCAAGACGTTTTGAGAATACCAGGCTTAAACTTAACCTTTTGACTGGCACTTGGTACACGTTCCCCTAATTACCGATCGCTCAGAAACATCTTTTACTTGTTCTACAGCCACGTCCTATCTTTGAACTGGGGAAAAAAATTGAAATGCATCCTTTTTCATCGCTAACTTTCTTGTACATGCTCATAAAGACTTCACGCATTGCTTCTGGCGCTGCTAATTGTTTCGTGTCCCAGTGGCATATATTCATTTATCCCGTACAGCCACCCCCAAAAGTTCCTCAACATCTATTCCTTCCCCACACAGACACACACACTCACCATCCAAACACACACACTCACCATCCAGCTATAACCTTTAAAATAGTCATAACTCCTTGCTCTGCCGTCCATAATATCACCCGCAAAAGTACCCAAACACACACACACACACACACCACTACCCTGCCACGCTACGTTTCTCCCTGTTCCCTTTGGCGGCGTCCGAGACCTCACTTTGCTGGAGTATAGCGTGTTAGCGTCGTGGTCGGGTTACTGTGGGCTGAAGTAACAACCTCGCCACGGCTCCTGTAACACTCTGCCTGATTTGTTATTCATGGAGGAGGAGAAGGAGGAGGAGGAGGGGGAGGAGGAGAGTCTGAACCGGAGAGAGACACTCTGATTGGCTGGAGAGCTGAGGAGGAGGCATGGAGTCTTACACGGAGGAGGAGAAGGAGGAGGAGGAGGTACAAGAGGATGTGCAGGAGGTAGAGCGGTGATAATGTTGTTGATGGGAAATAGGAAAGGGAGTAGCAGAAGGAGGAGCAGAAGGAGGAGGAGGAGGAGGAGAGGGAGAAGGAAGATGATGATGATGAGGAGGAGGAGCAGGAAGAGGAGAGATACGAATATACTAGATGGTAAATTTGAAGTAATGTAATACACGGAAGAGAGAGAGAGAGAGAGAGAGAGAGAGAGAGAGAGAGAGAGAGAGAGAGAGAGAGAGAGAGAGAGAGAGAGAGAGAGAACGCTGACCTTCCCCTGAAATCCAGACATATGGACCGTGGTGGCTTTTTATGCCTCGCGGAGATGGTGTGTCCGTAAACCTCAACATTACGTAAAGGGTTTTCGATTCCCTGCATCCGGCCACTCCCGCTGCGACGCCGAGGTATTGACTCTATAGGCGAGGCGCTGCTGTGATACTCGTTTCATATTTTAGGTTAAACTCTGTGATTTTTATTTTTTTCACTCGTTTTTGGGTTTTAATTGTACTTTCTGTTATTTGTTTGTTTGTTTGTTTGTTTTGTGGCGTGTGGGGTAAGAAGGGTATTTTTTGATTGATTTTTATTTTCTCGAAGGGTGTTTTAGCTTGATTTATTTATTTATTTGTTTATTTGTTTATTTTTTTGTGAAGGGTTTCGTTGTGTAGTTTTAAATTGTTCGTGTTTGATTTTTTTGCTTTTATTCATTTTTTTATTATTTTCATTTTTATTTTTTATTTTTTGTTTCATGTAAGTTCTCGTGAAGGAAGTTTTAGTTACTTTTTTTTATTGTAAAGTTTTTAGTCTAACTTTTTTTTTTTTTTGGATGAAGGAATATTTTTTTCCTAGCTTATTTTTCGTGTTTTTTTTTTTACTATTTTCACTTTTTGTATTTTTTTTTTAAGGTTTCACAGTGTTTTGTGATTTCTTTTCTTTTAGTTTCTCATAATTTTCCATTAAGAAACAGCGTGTAGGTGGAAAATTGTTATAATGTACTGCAATATTACGTAGCTGATGGTGAGAGAGAGAGAGAGAGAGAGAGAGAGAGAGAGAGAGAGAGAGAGAGAGAGAGAGAGAGAGAGATTGGAAGGGAAGATGGGGGGAAGTTGCGTAAGACGGAAGCGGGAAAAGATAGTGGATCTCTCTCTCTCTCTCTCTCTCTCTCTCTCTCTCTCTCTCTCTCTCTCTCTCTCTCTCTCTCTCTCTCCCTTCCTCTCTTTCACTTCTTCGTCTTCTGTATCATTCCATTCATCTAATCCCTGTTTTCTACCCTTTACCTTACCTCGCTTTATCTCCTTTCCTTCCACTTCTCATCTCTTTATCCCATATATTTTCCGCCTCTCCTTCCCTTCTCCATCTTGTTTTTTTCCTTCATCCTTCCTTCCTTAATATTTTGAGTCCTTGTATCCTTTCTTCCTCCTCTTACTGTCTTGTTCTTCCTTCAGTACCTCCTTTCTTTATCCTGTCCTTCCCTACCTTCCTCCATTCTCTTTTCCTTATTATCTTTTCATTCCTTCCTTTCCCTATTTCTCTAACTAGTCTCCCGTGTCTTTTCCATCTTTATCCTCCTCTGCTCTGTCTCTCCCTCTCTTCCCTCCATTCCGCACCCGTCGTCCTTTTCTCTCTCTTTCTCTTTCTCTTTCTCTTTCCTTTCCTTTCCTTTCCTTTCCTTTCCTTTTCCTTTCCTCCTCCATCTCTCCCCCTCCTCTCCTCTATCGCTCCAGCCTTCCATCGCTGTGTATTGGTGTATCGGAAGAGGCTCCACGGGGTATGGCTCACTCAGGTAATGGTAGCCAAGATTTACCTGTGTATTTTATTTATTTATATGTTTTTTTTTATTTTATCTTATTTCCACTTCGTCTTTTTATTTATTTCTGTTTACTGGTTTTGATTTTTTTACCTCCCTTTTTTTTGTTATGGTTTTGTTGTTTTCTAAAGAGTTTTTTTTTTGTGTTAGTTATGTTACTTTTCTTCTGTTTTTATGCTTTTCCTTTTTTTCTTTCTCCTCCTCCTCTAACTACTACTACTACTACTACTACTACCACCACAGACCTCAACCAATGACAGCTTGTAGATCACCAAGGGCCCGGATTGCCAGTAACCACGTGCAGGAACCCCAGGCCAGGCGTTGCTGATGCAGGGAAGTACTCGTGTAGGGGAGAGGGCGGCGCTGAGGTGGAGTGGAGGACGGTAGATTGGATGGAGGTGATTGTGATTGACTGCCATCCTCCCAAGTAGCTCCAGGCAAGACTATTGGTGCGTCTCCCCTATGCATCTATAGACTATTTCCATTTGTGCTGCGTCTTGTAATTCATTGACGCTTTCCAGGCTTAGATTTTAGTGAATTGTAGTTGTGGTATGATGATCTTCTCGAGTTAAGAACATAATAACATGAGAAAGTGAGGGAAGCTGCATGAAGCCATCAGGCCTACACGTGGCTGTCCCAGTAAAGATGATACTTTCCGTTATGAAAGGGTTCTAAACTTTTTTTTTGTTTTTATGTAAGAGGTGCATTGGCCAAGGACAACAAAAGTCATATATAAAAAAAGTTCATTGAGGTGAGTTTCTAAAGAACCAAGTGACAAGTTTCTAAAGAAGAACCAAAAGGTATAGCCGAAATTAGTTACTAATTACTCATTCAGCACAATTGCATCGTATTTACTCTAATGTGACTAACTGGTAGTCATATGATGAAGTTTAAAAAATCGCCTGTTATACTGAATGGGTCAAAAACACACGAGACGCTCACTCACTCATTATTTCTTACTTTTTCCACGAATTCAATGTTAATTCCTCTATATCACATTCCATTTCTCTCCCAGCAGCTTCAGGTAGATAGATAGATGGGGAGAATCTTTTACGTTACTATCACACAAGTGGGTTAGTTCAGTGCAGTCAAACAGCTTAGCAAGAACCAGTAGGTCTGTTGGTGATTGCAAAGCTTTCGTAATCCTTTCGTAATTCCTCCTCCTCCTCCTCTTTCTCCGCCGCTTACCTCTTACCCATCCTTTGTTTTCTCTCTGCTTTCTACACAGCCAAAGCCAACCTTCACCCGAGGAAGCCAAGCGTTACGGAGTCAGTTTCCTTGCCCTGTGCTGCTCTAAGCCCCCACCACCACCACCACCACCACCACCTCCTCCCTTCACTTCCTCTCCTGCCCTTTCCCTCACTTCACTTCCTCCTCACGCTTCTCTCTCTCTTTGCCTTGCTACACTCTCTTTCCCTCCTCACCAGACGCTCTTTCCACCGTTCGTTCCTTCCTCTCACGCTTTGCTCTCACCGCCGCTCACTTCATCTCCTCTCACTGCGCACGCACCCAAGTCTCACGCCTCTGCTCAGACCTCCCTCACTCCCACTGTTCTGTACCTTCTCGAATTTCATCCTCGTCGTTTTCATGTTAATTTGGTCCATCTCGTCTTTGGCCTCGATCTCTCCACGGGTCTTGTCTTTGTTTTCCTTTTCCGCGTCCCTTCGTCCTCGTCCTCCTCCAATAGCAGAGCCAAAGGCAGCTTACCACCGCCGCCTCCGCCCCGCGCCCCACTATCGCGGCTCGTTCAGCTGGCTATCGGCTCCCCAATTCCCACCGAGGAGGAGAAACAATACGCCGCCCTGCCGCCAAGGCCTCGCCGGCGGGCAGTTGGCCTCCTGAAGGCTTAAAGACTCGACCAGCAGTAAATAGGATCACAAGGGCCCGAGGCGGCTAATCCCCGGCAGGAGGAGAGGGTGGAGCGGGAGATAAGATGGGGAGAAAGAGAGAGAGAGAGAGAGAGAGAGAGAGAGAGAGAGAGAGAGAGAGAGAGAGAGAGAGAGAGAGAGAGAGAGAGAGCGCCAGCCAACCATTCGCCTCTTACAGAAAGTGCCAAGAACAAAGACTCCATTGAGCCACCTGTTTAGCGCTAAGATGCCACCTGTGCTCCCTCCTCCTCCTCCTCCTCCTCCTTTTCACCATCTCCACTCTCCTTGCTTCGAATTTCCCTTCTCCTCATCCTCCTCCTCCTCCTCCTCCTACTCCTCCTTTTCACTATCTCCTTTTCACCATTTCCACTCTCGCTGTTTGAACTCATGCTCTTCCTCCTCTTCCTCCTCCTCCTCTTCTGTCTCCTAGTCTCCATTCAGCATCTCTCCTTCTGGTGTTTTTTTCCTTCTGTCTATCAGCCATTTGCTAAATTAAAGTAATAAAATTTTTCCCTTTTTTTCCTTTAATTTTCACTTGTCCTACCTTCCTCCCACTACAATTGTTTCATCCCTATTCCTTCTCCTTCCTTTACTCTTCCTTCTGCTAAGTCTATCGTATATTTTTTTACCTCCTCTTCCCCTTCATGCATTCTGCTTCCTTCATATTTTCTTCCCTTCCAGGAGTTCTCGTATATATATTTTTCTTTTTTGCGTTCCTTGCTTGCGTCTTGTTCTCATTATGTTGCCTTGTGCTTGTACTCATTCCTCCTGCCTTCCGCTCCCTTCTGGTCTTGTAATCTCCTTTTTGCTCGCGTGCATGTTGTGTCTCCGTGTACTCCTCCTTGCCCTCCTCCCTGACTCTTCCGCTGTTCCCTCATTCCTCTTCTCTCTCTCTCTCTCTCTCTCTCTCTCTCTCTCTCTCTCTCTCTCTCTCTCTCTCTCTCTCTCTCTCTCTCTCTCTCTCTCTCTGTATCCCTTTATTCTTTCATCGATCATTAGTCTTCTTTTTTGTATTCTTATTTTTTTTTTTCTCTCTGGCTTCCTTTCCTGTGGCTTTCAGTGGCTCTTGTCCCGCGGCGGGTATTATTTTAAATCTGTTTATTTTCTACCTTGCTGCTTTCCGCCCAGTGACTCCGCGGTGTGTTGCAGGTGCGAGGTTTGGACAGGGAGGCTGGACACAGTGGAGGGAGCAGTTACTGGAGTCTCGCTACGTGCACCTGAAGGTTTTAAGAAAGCAAGATTTAAAAGGAACATTCGTATCCCTTAAGTTGACGCTAGGTAGGGATTTAAATGGCATCTGGGAAAGGTGAAGGTTGGAAGGACGTCTTTTGTATGTAAATGGTAGTGTTTTTTTTGTAGAGTATAGGGAGAAAATGGCCTTGTTAGCGGTAGGAAGTGGTGGCACGTTTAGATTTCAGGCGTCAGGTACAAAAAAAGTCGTAGTAGTGCCAGTCAGTCAGCTGTAAATATCGAATTACACGAGGCAAGATAGAGCGATGTGTGTGTCGCGGTGTGTGTCCGCTTTGCATAACCCGACCTGTTCATTTATCTTTTATACAATTTTTTTTTCTCTCCCCCTCCCTCCTACATACACCCTCCCTGACGTAAAATTGCTTTCTTCTCGTTAATCTGGGAATGCTAAACGGCGGCAGGCAGATTACGTGAAGCTATTTGGACGCAGTATGTGTATATATTTTTTTAACCTCCCTCCCCCTCCTCTCCTTTCCCTTCCCCTTTCCCTCCCCGTGTCCCCCAAAATGGCCAGGTGGAGAGAGGGAGGCAGGGAGGGAGGCAGGAACATAGTGCCCCTCATTTACCTGCAGTTTAATCAGCCTCGCAGGTAAAAGGGACTAATTTCGCCTCCAAGCTGCCCCCGCGCCCCGCCCAGACCACCATCACTCCCAGACTGATTCTCATAAACAGGAGAGACATTGAGGCGAGTTAAGGTTCGTCGTGCAGCTGCCTGAAGGAGGAGGAGGAAGAGGAAAAGGAGGAAGAGGAGAGAGAGAGAGAGAGATGGTATAGAGGAAGATAGTGAAGATGAGGACGAGAGTTATGTTGATAGCGGTGCTCGACAGAATCGTCACTTCATCTCCTTCTCCTCCTCCTCCTCCTCCTCCTCCTCCTCCTCCTCCTCCTGAGAATGCAGTCATCGGAGGCACAGCATGGGAATTTTGGTCGAGAGAGAGAGAGAGAGAGAGAGAGAGAGAGAGAGAGAGAGAGAGAGAGAGAGAGAGAGAGAGAGAGAGAGAGAGAGAGAGAGAGAGAGAGAGAAGTTAACTAACACAAGACGTTGATAAAGGAGACGAAGAAAAGGGAACACGTGTAGCAGAGAAGAAAACAATGATGGGGATAGAAAGTGAATGGGTGAATGGGGAGAAGGAAGCAACGATGAGTAAAATGCGGCTAAATGAAGTGGAAGGGAGGAAGAAAGGAAGAAAGGAAGGAAAGAAGGAAGCGAAGCCATTAGTTGAAACTTGAAACACGTGCTGAACTGCTGGTGTTGGTGGTGGTGGTGGTAGTAGTAGTAGTAGTAGTAGTAGTAGTAGTAGTAGTAGTAGACAGAATAACTGGTTGACCGGATGACGTTTGACGAAATAATAGTCTGGTGGTGATGGCGGACGACAGTGGACAGGGGGTAGGAAAAACTGACGACACACACACACACACACACACACACACACACGTAATCAGTTGCAGTGTTGACTTTCATATTAGTTTTTGCTGAGTCTGTCGGGCGGGGGAGCGGCGGTCAGACGTTCCATCCTGCCTTTTACGAGGTTTTTGTGCCGCTCCTGGTGTTGTGTTGCAGCTGCCCGCCGCCCCTCGTGATCCTGGACTGGGAGAGGAAGGCGGGACTGAGGGAAGGGGGTAACGGTACGAAGAGGATAAAGATAGGAGAAGTAATATTGAAGAAGGAGGAGGAGGAGGAGGTGATATTTAAAAGGACTAGCAAAAAATGTAGGTACAAAATAAAAATAGGACAAAAATAAAGCTGAAAGAGGTGGAGGAGGAGGAGGAGGAGGAATAAGGAGTTAAAGGAAGTGGTGAGGGATTACGTACAGAAAGAAGTAAAGAAGGAAGAGTGACAAGGACAGAACATAAGTAAGGCTTGAAGAGGAATGAATGGAAGTGTTTAAGGGAGTTGACGGATTGATGTAAACTGCGAATGGAAGGTTAAGAAAATTAGGTTAAAGATGGAAGGCTAAGCGCATAAACGAGACAAAGATTAGGCATAGAAGAGGAGAAAGAAGAGGAAGAGGTGGAATGAGTTCAAGGGACAGCGAAGGAGGATGAAGAAAAGTGATGAGAGAAGAAAAAACAAAACAAAGGGAAAACTAAATAGAACGTGATAAAGATGGAAAAGAAGCATCACTGAAGAAGGAACAGAAGGAAATGATGAAAAACACACGGAAATTGAGAAAAGACGAAGAAGGAGAAGGAAGAAGGAGAGGAAAGGAGCATATAGTAAGAAGTATATACAAAGGTGATGGGGTGTGGGATGGGAAGGATGCAAGGGAAGGGATAAGCGTGGGAGGGGGGGGGGTTGAGACGAGGGTAGAATGGTCAGTCATTGTAAGGGGAAGAGACGAAATAATTTTAGGGTATTGATGATTTAGGGTCTTTTTGTTGATTGAGACTCAGTTGTTGACCTTCCTGCTGACCGTTGTGAGGAGGAGGAGGAGGAGGAGGAGGAGGGGGGAGCAAAAAAATGTAATCGAGAAAAGGCATTTAGAAGGGAAACGGGAGAATGATGGCTGATATGAGAAGGAAGGTAAAGATAATGGAGAGGAAAAAAAAATGGGAAGTAAATATTAGAAAGTTTAGGAGATAAATGTGAAAAAAGAAGGCAGATGAAAAAAAAAAAAACCTGATTAGAGGATTGAAAATATTTTAAATAGTAATAGTAGTAGTAGTAGTAGTAGTAGGAGAGGAGGAGGAAGAAGAAGAGGAGGAGGAAGAAGAAGAGGAGGAGGAGGAGGAGAAGGAGGAGGAGGAGGAGGAGGAGGAGGAGGAGACTTAATACGTGTTTTCTCTGGTCTTATAATTTCTTATCTTAAAAAAAAAGGTCACGTTTTATGTTTTCATTTGGCGTCTTCCCTTCCATCCCTTCCCCTATCCCCTTCCCTTCCTCTTCCCTTTCATCCCATCCCATCCCTGTCCTGTCCTATCCTGTCACCGTGGACGTGGGCAGCCACCACCACCACCACCACCACACCCACCACCACCACCACCACCACTTTTTGTTGCATTTCTGGACTGTAAAAATAATTCAGTTGTGAAGAGTAAAACTTTCATCATTACAACCACCACCACCACCACCACCACCACCACCACCACATCACGTCTCGGTCAGCCTCGTCCTCGCTTGGCTCACCACCACCACCACCACCACCACCACCACCACCACCACCACCACCACGTCGCCAGGGGTCGTTTGTCCTCTCTTGCTGGTGATTGTGACCTATTTATTTATTTATTTAATTTTTGTCTTTTTACATTCATAATTTCCTCGGTCTTTCTCCTGTCTGGTTAAGCGTTTCTTTCAGCAAGTTGATTTTTCTTTTTCTTTTCTGTTTTTCTTTCTTTTTTTTCATTTTTTTAGTTTTTAAATGTTAGTATATTGACTTGTTCTATTTTTTTTTATTTTGATCTTTGTTTTTGTTTTCCATTCGTTTATTTTGCCTTTTTTTTTTTATGTTAGTTATGCTTTGTTGATGCAGTGGTGGTGGTGGTGGTGGGTAGTGGTAATAGTCGTAGTAGTAGTAGTAGTAGTAATGATAGCTGTGATGTGTAGACAGAGATTATTAATAATGATGGTGGAAGTAGTGGAGGTAATGATGATGGTGAAATGGAAGCATTGGTAGTGATGGTGGTGGTGAAGCAGGAAGTAGTCACGGTAGTGAGAGGTTCATTGGTGGTGGCGAAGTGAGCAGTGAGTTGGAAGTATTGGAGATGGTGGTGATGGTGGAGATAGTGTTGGCGGTGGTGGTGGTGGTGGTGGTGAGTCAGGTGAGTGAGGCAGGACTGGGTCACGTGGCGGAACACTGTACGGGTCACTGCGCCGCCTTGAGCAAGACTTCAGCTGAAAGGTGTCAGTTTCACCTCATCGAGTAATTTCTCTGATCCGATGGTGAAGGTCCCGGGATTCCTCCTGAAGAAGGGTGTGCAACTCCCTCTCCGCCTTCTGTTTGTTTTGCGTGCCGCCAATTATTGCGCACACGAACAAACAGACAGGGAAGTAAACACAGTGCCGATAAATGAGAAGGAAGCGAAAATTCCTCTGTAAAATGTCCGGCTGCGTGAAGCTGAAGGTTGTACTTAGAGAAAACAGACGAAAGTAAAGAAGAACAAAGAAAACACGAGTAAGAAAGAAAGTGCAGGTTATAAATGCAAAGGAAACTACTACTACTACTACTACTACTACTACTACTACTACTGCAAAAGGAAAGTTGTTAGTAGGTGCCCAGTAACCTAAGGACTGCC
Organism: Scylla paramamosain; assembly: GCF_035594125.1. Taxonomy (NCBI): domain Eukaryota; kingdom Metazoa; phylum Arthropoda; class Malacostraca; order Decapoda; family Portunidae; genus Scylla; species Scylla paramamosain. The sequence goes on along the minus strand of NC_087159.1, from coordinate 3,525,415 downwards.
CATGTCCACACTTAACCCTGTATTATGGTCAATATTTACCCCTACATAAGCAAAACTGTTTAGCATGTTATGTAACAATAACAGGTATGTATTTTTCTATCTTTTTTACAGTTGCATATGTGATCTTTTGCATTTTGTATCACTATGGAATTGCCTTTTTTTATGTCTGCGTGTTAGCAAACTATTAACGAACTGCAATGCTTAAGCCGCGCCGTTCACAACTCTTCCCTCACTCTGTAGCTGGCCACTGAGCGTCCTTCAGGCAATTAGTCAGTCATTATAACCGCCACAACCCGCGGGACAAACACCCGACTGATAGGTGACTGAACCTCTCTCTTTAGGTGACTTAACCTCCAGAGAGAGAGAGAGAGAGAGAGAGAGAGAGAGAGAGAGAGAGAGAGAGAGAGAGAGAGAGAGAGAGAGAGAGAGAAATGGGGGAAGAAAAAATATATATATATATATGGTCGTCAGAATCCCATTTAAGGGTCTTGCAGTTTGTTGAAGGAGCCTCAGGGTTGGCAGCCGCGATGGTCAACTGTCAGGCTAGCTGGTCGTTCCTCGTGTGTGTGTGTGTGTGTGTGTGTGTGTGTGTGTGTGTGTCGCCACCGCCCACACAGTGCACGAAGACGAGCTCAAAACCTGCTTGCCTTTCTCACGCTGATAACATTTGTAGGTTAAGTGGGTACGGGTAGAGAGAGAGAGAGAGAGAGAGAGAGAGAGAGAGAGAGAGAGAGAGAGAGAGAGAGAGAGAGAGAGAGAGAGAGTTAATACTAACCCTTGACCTTATTACCTCCTCCCTGTTTCAATTTATCTTGCAATATAAGCGTTGATTCTTAAATGATAAAATGGACTCCGTTTCAACAAGGGCTGCCGGCTACTTCAGTTCATAGGGAAGGAAGGAAGGGGTGAGCATAGAATCGTTAATAATCATAACTGGTTCGGCGGGTCCCTGCTCACCTTGCGGGCCAATGTTCGAGTCCCGCCCCGTCCCAGAGAAACTTCGGGTCTCACACGTGTTTGCTCCCTGGCGTTGAGGCGCTAAGCTTCTGCCGCAGAAGTAGGGGATGAACATCGCTTGAAGAACACTGAGGGCTTGCTATAATGAAATATATTCAGTGTTTTGTTTACTCTTGTTGGGGTAGTTTTGACTCTCAAGAGATGGTTTGTTGACGGAACCTGCGATTGGAAGACTGATGAGTTGCAAATATCATGCCATAAAATGTTGACTTATTGAAATGACTGGATTCACAACATTTTTCACCAGCTTAAGGGTTTTAGGAAGTCAGTGCAAGATTTATCTTATTTTCTCTTTCACATTGTTTCTCTTTCTTTGAGGTGTGTGTGGTCCAGCTGAACTCAGATAGAGATGTTGCGAATTTCGTTCCTGGCGCATCACAAAATCTTCAGTATTTTGTTATCAGGATGATAAAAAGATTGCTGTGCCTGAGTGCCGTGTGGTTTGTTTGTTACCAGGCCCACAAGCTTCAGGCAGGCCATCCAGGGAAGGGCAGCGGCGCCATGGCAGCGGACAGCCTGTGGGAGGCGGACCAGCCTTGCCAAAAGCCTTCCAACATTTGGGTTTTCCTGCCGCTGGTTGGGAAGTCACTGGCCGCCATATTCGTCAAGAAATACGTCAATTGCCTCAAGAGAAAGGCGACGAGGAGGTTGTGGGGCACCGCCATGCACGTGGCGGTCAAGGTGTTCCTGGCCGCGGAATTTGTAGCGATATTTAAAGTCACAAAGATAATTGTCAGAAGAATTCTTCGCTCAAAATTTGGGCATCGCAAGCACGTTGATTAGGGAAAAGCGGCTTGACTGCTGTCCGTCTGAGCCCCGCGGGCGGCGCCTTCAGGGTGAATCCGCAACTGGCTGTTTGTTTACTGGAAGCCTGTGCACACCATGCCAGTCCACACCTTACGTAACCACTCCCCTTTACCGCCCCTCAGGCTCCGCTGCACAATATCCGCAGCTCTCCGGCCTTCACTGCCCGCTGCCGACGCCGTGTCCTGCCCTCCACGTACCCAAGCCTCACCAACCGTGAAAACTGTGGTGGTGACATCGATTTTTGCAGGAAGCTCTTTCTTGCCAAAGTTCCTGCGTTAAGTTGCAGATTGGGAAAACAACTGCCGGAAACAATGACTGCTTGGATGCAGCAGCGGGCGGGTGACGTGAGGTATCGAGTTTGACGTAGTGCACAAAAGTGTAATATTCTTAAAAAAGAGCATATTTAAAATCATAATAGCTATGAGTTACACACACACACACACACACACACACACACACACACACACACACACACACACACATATACGAGTATATATATATATAATATATATAAATATATATATATATATATATATATATATATAATATATATATATATATATATTATATATATATATCCAGGTCTTCCCGTCCCTCTCTCATCTCCCTCCGGCTCGCTGCCACTTCTGCTCCACAACTTCCTATTACAGCTTCGTTCTGTTCCTTCCCTCCCTCGCCTCACCCTTCCTTTCCGTCCTGCACCCTTGCCTCCCCCTTCTTCTCCCCCTCCCGCAGGTCAGCTGCGTGGATCAGGCTACAGATGCTTTCCGGTGATAAGCTGAATGTTTTCCAGTAAATAAATTGAATTGTCTTGTGACGCGAGGCTCCCCGGGCGCGTGGCCCCAGCACCCCGATGCCCGGCACGTGGCCTCCCTGCCAGTCTTGTTGCCTCTCACAAGGGGCTGCTGACTGGGGGCTGCGGGGCTGTAGGACTACGGGGGAGAGAATGTGATTACTGGGATTATAAGTAATTAACAATTAAGGAAAATAATTGAGTTATAAAAGGAACAAAAAAGTAAAATACTCGTATGAAACAAATTCAGCTTCCCCCCAAGCAAAGAAAAAAAAAAAAGAAAAGAAAAAGAGTGAGG
>NC_087159.1:3470000-3517500 GCF_035594125.1 Scylla paramamosain | reverse complement strand
CTACTGTGTCCTATGAGTGTGATAAGAAAAATTTATACCGTCCTTAGGAAAACTTTAAAATTACTGTATGTATCTCATTGAATTTTTCTTTTCTTATTCTTATTTGCTTTTACATACTGACTTCCTTATTAGTATTTGTTTACGTGGTCATGTACTTTATTCCTCGTAAATTTTTATTCCTCACTGTTCCCCGATTTCCATGACATTTTGGACACACTGACACATTTGAACCAACTGGCGCCACATGACTTCTTTGTAGCTTCGCCATAACTCAGTCACGTACCACCCTCCTAACAAGTGGAGTAGGTTTAGCACAGGACGCGGCATCATAAACGTGCCAAATTTATATCACCACTTTTTCTTCCACCTCACACTCACACAAACACACACAGACACCCTCACACACACACACACACACTAACACAAACACAGCTCATCACCTCACTAATGCCTCCACCAATCAGTCATTGCACAGACACCGCCACTTATCCACCACTTCATTATCACTGCCTGCACCATTATCCTCTGACACATGCCACTGGATCGCCATAAAAATTCCACTCCTCGCATTCCTCTCTTAACGTCCAGTACTTTACAGAAGCAATAACAACACTTCTATCCTCTCGCTCTCCCTCTCCCTCGTGTCTTCTGCTCGTCCTCTCATAAGTCTCTCGTTCCTTACATATAACAAACGTCATCTCTCTCTCTCTCTCTCTCTCTCTCTCTCTCTCTCTCTCTCTCTCTCTCTCTCTCTCTCTCTCTCTCTCTCTCTCTCTCTCTCTCTCTCTCTCTCTCTCTCTCTCTCAAACTTTCCCTCGCCACAAAAAGAGCCAGCGATATAAGGTCTACGTATATTATAACCTAATGCAAAAACATGTCTCTCTCACTACGCCAGGAATTTCTTATATTGCCTCACCTCATTAATTTTTCCCTCGTCTCATTTCCCTTTTCTGCCACGCGGGGGTAAGTAAGTAGTTCTCGTATGAAAGAACTTCCCTTACTTATTGCTTTTATTACTTTTCCTCTACCCTGCGGTGCTCTCTTCCCCGATCTAGTTGCGGTGATATTAACGTTATTGCTCCTTCCTATTGATTATTTAGTGTTATTACCTCACCTTCGTTCAAAACTAAGGTACGGTTGAAATTATTACTAGGAAAATGTCTCTCTCTCTCTCTCTCTCTCTCTCTCTCTCTCTCTCTCTCTCTCTCTCTCTCTCTCTCTCTCTCTCTCTCTCTCTCTCGCGATATCTTAACCATTTCACTGCTATGGTTTCTCTTCCAATTTGATAAAAAGGGGTTCTTTCATTTATCTTTTTTTTATAGAAGTTAGATTATTTTCGCATCACATTTAATATCCCTTAGACAGACAGAGACATACAGACAGACAGACACACAAACAGACAGACCGTCCCCCAAAAGCAACAGCAAGACGGCAATAAAGAAAAAGGCCACTGAAGATGCGAGTCCCTGAAGAGAATCAATCGTCAAACGGAACATCCAGCATTAGAAGTGTTCTGAAACCGCCATGTTAAAATTATCTAGTGTAAGTTTACTGTATACATTTTCAAAGGCACCAGAGACCGAAAGGATGACAGAGCAGTTTAATTCTTCATCTGTCTTTGGTTTTATTTGGCTTTGTGTAGGAATTTGTTGTGGAATATTTGTTGTGTGGGAATGTCTCAGTGAAGTAAAGAATAGATTGGTGTAAGGTCAGAGTATATTATTTTTCAAAGGCACCACAAACAGAAAGAATGACGGAGTATTTCAAAATCTTCAGCTGCCTTTGGTTGTATTTGACTTGGTGAATTTGTGTGGGATTATTTAAGTGAAACAAACAATGTGCTGATGCAAGTCGTACGGTATAATTTCTCAAAGGCACCACAGACAGGAAGGAGGACAGCAGTGTACATCTTTAACAGCTCTTGTATTTATTTTGCTTCAGTGAAATTGTGCAGGATTATTTTAATGAAGTAATATGTATCACTGTGTCATTAGCAGTTTAGTGTGGAGCGTTCATTACTGTTAATGGTATTATTGTTTTTTTTTTTTTCATTAACTTCATAATTGTTGTGTTGCTTCCTCACTGAAGGATACTAGTGGTTCTTTACGCTTCACCCGTGCACGATAACTTCACTACTGCTACTGTTTGTCGACTTTTAAGTTTGGCTTTATTCAGCTCATCTCGCGTGTAATCCTAATTTTCCCTAATTTCTTTATCATCTGTTGTGTGTAAGTAACATTTTGAACAGTATCCTCAAACTTTTATCAGGTTATCGTGGCTTCTTGTTACTGCTTCTTGTTAAGCTGTAAGGGGAATCTTTGGGGTCTTCATTAGATTTCATTGGCATTATTTCCCCCAAATTCCCCTATCATCATAAGTTGCTTATTGGTTACTTTCTGGGCCGTATTCTCAAACCTTTTTCTCTTTATTGTGGATTCTTGTAACAACGACTTATTAGACTCTGAGGGGAATCTTGAGGGTTTTCAGAGGCGTTATCGTGGCTGCCCGTATCTCCGTATTCAGAAACTAATTATATCGCGACTACTTGTAACAGCGACTTATTACACCCTGATGAGAATTACCGGGATTTTCAAGGCTATTTTCAAGTTTCTAATGAAGGCTTAATAAGGATTATGCACCATCACTGGGTAAAAAACAGTCATGGGAACCCGACTAATCACTACGTTGGCCTTTGGAAGTGATCCTGATGAGAGATCTTTTATTCATCCACTGTCTGCAGCACGTCAACAACATCTCTCTCTTAATGATCCTTGCATATGTTATTCCTTTTATTATCCAGCTCCTCTCTTGGTCATCAACTGTGGTCTGTAAGTGCAGTAAATTTGCTCTCAACCACATAGAGTACATTCCTCTTTCCCCGACCGTTGGCAGAGCAGCGCCGCAAGCCACCCGTCCCCAGTGGCCTTGATGCGAACACGGCAGCACCAGCACATCCCCAAAACCTGATCTCGTCTCCTTCACTCCTCTTGTTCATTCTGCTAAGTATGTTTTATTATTCCGCATCGCTTTCTCCTTTCTTCCGATCACTATAATTATTACAGTTTTCTCCTCCCTCCTTCCCTCCCTCCCCTGCGGTAGGCGCCGGTACCGTAAGGAAGAGCTCTAATTGCAACTAATTGGCGCACCCTGAGGCAGTACTTTTCCAATTTCCCGCGGAATGGTTGCTTCGTCAGTGCGAGGAATCCCTGTGTCTGCGCCGAACGCCCCGGGGAGCAGCAAGATGTCTGTCTGTGGAAAGCAGCAGGAGGTGAGTGCTTTCCCCTCGCTGGTGTTCATCCTCAGAAGTCCAGGTTCAGCTGTGGGTTTTTCATGTGCTGACGACGCTGAGGTGCCACGGGGGCCATCATTCACCTGCCTCTGTGTTCCGCGAATATCTTGTGTTGAACTTTTTCTCTATTTTCTAAGAGTTGGTCATTAGTTTCTAAATTCACATGTTTGATGCAAGCATAATATTGTTCCAGTTATAAAATTCTATGTTCCAGTTATAAAATTCTAGATTAAAGTTTCAGTTTTCAGAGGTTCTCTGTTAGAATGTTAAGTAAATAACTATTAAAAACAGACATACCTTTGCTGTCTTACAGAACAGCACTTAGCTTTTTATTATTTTTTATTACAAAAATCAGCGCTGCACACTGGTGAACACAGCTGAGCGTGTCCTGGCAGGGAGAGGAGGCTGGTGCTCTGAGTGTGAGCGGCAGCCAGACTTTTTTGTTACAAACTGAACTGAATCTGAGAAAGAGATCCTCGCGGTGGACAGGTTTGAGAGCTGCGGGATCTGGCGTCTCGCTGCTTTAATAATTTAAGCATTACTTATGACTATTTACATATTTATTTATTTGTTTATATATTTACTTTTATCTGAGTCGCGGCGTGGAGACGTCCTGTACACATGTCATTGGCCAGTGTATTAGTTTATATAATTATACAACAGTCTTGTCACTTTCTGATGTTAAGTGGCATTCATATGGATATTGTGATGCATTCTGGCGGCTGTGCTGGCGGCCACCTCGCCTCCGCTCATCATTTTGGGATTAACAAGCTCAAATCAGCAAACTTGAAGATGGACGCGTCGCATCATACATTAATATCGTTTACATAAATTGAGGAGCAGTATTGACGACCGCGAACATGGCGATGGCTCATTGTGATGCAGATCCCTCCCCGGTGACTGTGTTGTGTCGCCCTCCGCGCCGTGCCGAGGGCGAGGCGAGGCGAGGGGGGGAATGGCGAACCACATCTGCAGGGAGGGAGGTGGGGGGGGGTGTCTCATCACCAGAACATGAGCGGCGCCATGAGATACACGCTCGCCTTATGAGAGTTTCCTGCAGGTATTAATTGGTATCTTGCGTGGAGGCAAAAAGGTCATTACAAGGTCATTACAATTCCCAGTCACTCGCGGTGGACATGATCTCGCCCCGGAAACGAACACACGTCCCGGGGTCTGTCTTGCCTTACACGCTCACTAATTAGCCATTTTTTCCTCCGCCGTCTCTGTAATTTCAGGAGCAGCGTCTGTGCATCAAGTGCGTTAAATCTCGCTGCGAAAAAAAGTTAATTACGTTGCAAGATAAAACATCGCACCTATGATTACCGTTTTTTGTGTTTTTAATGCAAAATTTAAGTTGTCACATTTTTATGAGTACCGTGTGTCGTGTGTTGAGTGAGTGTGGTAATGATGTGTGCTGGGATGCATGGGTGTTGTGGTGTCCGTGTTACCATACCCACTGGTCGCAAAAGTATTAGAGTGGTTGTATTTAAGAGAGTGTCGTCTTTATTGATTTTTTTCTTTTATCGTTATTTGCATTAATTTGTAGCAGTTGAAGGTGTTTGATTGTAATCCACAAGAATCTTTATAATTAGCGCATTTATTTTCATGTACTTATTTATTTACATGTTTACTTTATTTATTTATATTTTCTAATTGTAGTTACTCATTCTTTTTCAGTTATATTTTTTGTCCAGTTTTTATTCTTTCAATGTACATTTTTACATTTCACTGTTCCTTGAATTATAGTCTTCAAACTATTTTTATTTCTCTTTTTGAGCTGCACGCTTTTAACAACACTTAGTCGAAACGATATTTCAGCAATCTTGTCTCTTCTCTAACCTTCAGATTTTTTGGGGGCTATGTGTTGAGTGTGGTGATCGATGCTTCGTAGTGACGCGAGAAGTGCTCCAAGTGTAACTCTTTCTTGCATCCCCACCACGCCTGAATGACCTTTACTGCCCAGAATGATCGAAAACCCATAACTTCTCTTCATTGCCTCTCACTAACTCATCGATGTATCTGTGAAGTAATAGTGTGCGCGCGTGACCGCCTTTCACCGCTGCCTTCAATCGATGTGACCACCACTCCTGCATTATTACTTCCCGAGCCACTTGCCTCATCCTTGTGTCCTCGCCAATGCCTCCCTTGCCGCCCCCCGCCACTGCCAGTGATACCACCTCCACCACCACCACCATCTGTATCACAAAACTGGCTTTGAATATCATGAGCCTTTTTTTTTTTTGTAATGGTTTTATTAATGCAAGATGTATCGTTAGTCTCCTTCCATTCCCTTAATTGGTGAAGAATGAAACCGAAACTATTTTTCCTTCTGATTTTTCTGTGTAACTTGCTTGTTTTGAAGTGGCGGTTACGCTCCTGGGCTGGCAGAGGACAAGATCTAGAACATACTTTACAGTTAAATCGGGAAATTTCATCCTCAATTTATATTCAGTAATAGAAGTTTATATATATATATATATATATATATATATATATATATATATATATATATATATATATATATATATATATATATATATATATATATATATATATATATTGTAGATCTGCTATGAGCTTCATTGGTTGGCTTGAAGTGTTGTTCACATAATTATGACTCGTTAGTTCACATTCCGCTATGTTCCTCCAGCCCGGCGCCCACTCCCCACCCCGCCCTCCCGGGACGAGCACCGCCGGGGGCAGCCACCCATTGCTAGTGTTCAGTTGCTCAGTTTTGGGATAAATATGAATCACACACATCCTGCTCATTCTGATTCACTGAAGCATGAACACATTTAAATGTAAATATGGAGGGACTCAGGGAGCCATTAATTAATTTAGCATTTATCATGTAGCGAGGATGCTTTGGAAATGTTCCCGCCGTGCCTGGGCCGCCGCGCTGCTGGGAATGACTTACCCGCCGCCTGCCTGCTGCTGGGAAAATAAAAGTAATGAAGTAATGACTATAATGACGTGCACACAGATAAATAATCGTTAATAGCATGTTCTTATACAGGTATTTGCTCACTAATACAGTGTATATATATAAAAATACGTTAATACTACATGAATTATTTTCAATTTAGTAAACTGTCTGTGTGTGTGTGTGTGTGTGTGTGTGTGTGTGTGTGTGTGTGTCCACAGGTCACACCCCGGCCGTCGCTGCGCTGGGTACACAGCACGCAGGTGGTGCGGGCGTCGCGGCGCTCGGCCAGGTGGTTCAATTCTACAAATTGATAATCAGTACTATCAGAATAATTTGAATTTTATGAAGGCCTGCACACCTTTTCATTAAAGGTAATCAGAGTTTTCATAAAGGTAATTAATTTTTATATTGGTGATAAATTTTCATGATTGCAAGTAGAGTGTTTGTAAGGGTAATATGTGAAGGTAATTAAAACTATTAATAAGGTAATTACAGCTTTCATAAACGTAATCAGATATTTGTATAAAACTTTACACCTGATAAGATTTCGCAATGAGGTGTTTGATGTTTTGCTCACACAGGTGTGTCTCTTGTGCCGGTGATACCTGTGTGCGTGTGCGTATGTTTGTTTGTACCTACTGCCATACACAACCTGAGTAGCGTACACACAGCCTGACAGGTTACTGGGCACGGTGGGTGACGAGGCTTCCAGGTGCCACCACGGCCCATCTGGCTACGAGCAAGTGACCGCTGCTTCACAAATACACCGAGAAGCCGTCACTGTGTGTGTGTGTGTGTGTGTGTGTGTGTGATTATTCTTTCATGAACAGATTTATGGCGGTCGCCTGCGGGAAGCGTTCCATTGTTTAAGATTCAATCGCTTCATGTCGCACTGAGGAGAATCCCGTACCGCTGCATTGACCCATTGAGGAACGGACGAAAATTTACGGAAAACGAGCCTAGGTGAGCTGAGTGGTACCCGTAGCCGCGCGTCACTCGTGTCTTCAGTAGTCACTAAGTTAGCAAGGTATCTTACACCTGAGACTAGCTCCTCCCCTCTCAAAGCACCTTCACACACTTGCAGCTCCTCTTAGTCCCCTATGCAATGCGAAATCAGCCCCATGAGCCGGGAGTCGCGATGCAAAAGCAAGTGTCAGCGCCTCTGTCCGCCTGTCCGTCGCGGTAAAAATATGGCTTATTAATTCTATGTCAGGAATGCAGCGGCCCACCCTTTGGAGGCCGCTGGGTGGTGGCGGCGTGCATGGGGCTGGGAACGGCGGGGACTGGGGCTGATTCGAATGAAAGGGGTTGTTGGTGGAGGGGCGAGGATGCAAGAACTAAGCCTGACTGTAAGTGAAGTGGGGGTATGATCTTGATCTTGATGGTACAGGTGGCTTGGGATAACTCCTAAGCCAGGCCTTTGGATCGGCAACTCCTGTAGAAAGAAAAAAAAAAAATGAACAGTATCCTCTACACTAATTGTTCTTACATCTGGCACGCTACATTCTCTCCAGGAACTCTTTCACCGCCTCAATCAAGTGTTTTTATCACCATACAGGTTCAACTCTTATCTTCGACTCAAAATCACAAGGTTAAATAGACCGCAGCTCCTCCTCTCAACAATCCCTCCTCATATCCCCTTGTTGTAGACGCTTCTTGTAGACCTTACCACGCAGCCATTCCTTGCAGTCCCTTTTGCAGTCGTTCCTCATAGCCCTTCCTTCCTTCCATCTAGCGCTTTCTTGTAACGCCTATCAGTCCCTCCCAATAGCCTCTCCTCACACCTCACAGCCCTCCCTGACAGACCCTCCTCACATAGCCTTCTCAGTCCTTTAGCTCAAGCCCTCACATCCTCACAGCTTTACCTCCTGTCCTGTCCGTCGCAACCTTTTCTTACCCAATTTTAGTAGAATTCAGCGCAATTTTATGTAAGGATCCGCCCCATCTTGCAAGCCGCCCCGCCCCAAGAATCCCTCCTAATGAGTCTTCGTCGCCTCAATGAGACTCCCGAGCTACTCAATCGTCAGAGAATCGTCGTTGATTGAATCCTTGTTAACCGCACGGCAGCAGGAGGACGAAGGAGGGAGGGAGTTAGTGAGGGGAGAGGAGGGGAGAGGGTGGATGATAGAGGGGAGGGCAAGAGAGTCTGAAAGGTTTAATGGCGGATGCGTTGTTGATATTTGAATCTTCATTTATTTTACTGCCATGTCATGTTGCCTGACTGCACACGTGTGTTTGTGTTGTATACATGTATATACACCTTTTTTTTATCTCATTATGTATTTTTTTTCTCTCGTGCATCGGCGTCGTGTTGGCGGCTGTGTCAAGGCGAGGTGGTGTCTGTTGACGCTGTGTTGGTGCTGTGTGCTTATTGCTTGTTATGTGTTGATGCTGTGTGTGTGTGTGTGTGTGTGTGTGTGTGTGTGTGTGTGTGTGTCCTGTGTCTTATGTGTTCCTAATGTCTGGTGTGTGTTGCCGCTGTGTTGTGTGCTGCGTTAGTGCTGTGTGCCTTGTGCTGTGTGATGCCTTGGGTTGGCGTTGCGTGCTTTGTGTTGGCTGTGCGTTGTTGCTGTGTGTTAGCGCTGTGTCCTGTGTGTTGGGCCATCGTGCTGCTGCCATGAGCTGCTCTTTTCGTTAACCATAATGTTCAGGCAGTTACTTGGCGCGCTCGTTAACCCGCTGCTCTGACATTAAGCCTTCGTTAAAACCAATGATTTACTGCGAACCCCACAGCCATCAGCCCGGCTCACACACACACACATACACACACACACACACACACACACACACACACAGGATCGCTAATGAACCAACAAATAAATTTTTGAACAGAACCGTTTTGTTTCTGGTCAATATAGTTTGATATTATTATTATTATTATTATTATTATTATTATTATTATTATTATTATTATTATTATTATTATTATTATCATTATCATTATCGTCATCATCATTATCCTCATTATCAAGAAAAATAGTTACCAGTTCTGCATCCCTGGAACGTTGCCCACTTAAAGGAAAAATTGTGCTGAGCTGGAAACGAATGAATAATCTTAAAGAAGAAGAAGAAAATAAAAGAAACTTAGCAACATACCCAGGTAACTCTTCCTTGGCTGCAGGTTACGAGAGAATGAAGTTTACTGTTGCGGCGAAGCGTAAGAGACAAAAACTCCCAAGCATCTTTATTCTAAAGCTTCAAGGCTGCTGCGAATATCTTGCGTTGATAGAGAAGACAGGAACAAGGGAGGTGTCCTTGTGGGTGACAAAAACATAACTCCATAGAGAAAGCACTGTCTTGTACCGAAACTAGAACATCAAAAGCTGCGTCAGTCTCGTGGTAACATTCTCGGAGTAACCGTTTCACTTCTATGGTCTTTATTTACGCTGGGAACACTGTGAAAAATGCTTGGATGGGTACAGAAAAAAAAATAGAGGATAGATGGATTAATCTTGTCTTCTCTAGGCTACATAACTAAAGAGACTGTAGCACACAAGGAAGTGTCAAAAAAGTCGTAGGTGGATGTAGGTATATATTTGTCTAGTAGTGACAGGGTTAAAAAAAGGAGGTTTGGGTCGGGACGTGATCGAAAGGCGCACGTTATCAGCTTGAGTCCTTCACGATGAATGGGGAAAAGAAACTAAGAGCAAGGTGGAGTTGCAGAATACCGCACTACACACTTATGTAACTCAGCGGACGATCACTAGCCAGATTTACGAGGGAGGGAACTGACGGAAGGATAGCACGCCTCACACACACACACACACACACACACACACACACACACACACACAAGCAGGCTAGCAGTCAGGCGGATAGAAAAAGCAATGACGGAGAGAGACAGTGGGAACAATCGTGTCCATCAGCTCCGCGCCATCTACTATCCACTCGGCGCGAATATTTCTTGTTGTGACATTAGCAGCGGAGGGAAGACGAGGGCGACGTGAAGAACACTCCAGCGCGGGGAACAAAAAAATAAACACGAACTTGTAGTGAAGAAGCGCGCACTCGTAAACGGACTGAAGGGCGGAGGGAAGAGAGGGAAAGCAGGGGAGGAATTATTTTGCACAAACATTAACGAAAATAGTAAACGAACAGTGGAAAAGAATAAGGGGAGGAAGAATACCTAAATAAATAATGCAAAAAGGAAAAAAAAAACATAGGAAGGTGCTTGAAGTAAATGTAGGAAGAATGCAGGGAGAAGAGCAGTGAGAGAATGACGGAAGGGGATTTATATATAAAAGAGAGGCAAGAGATGGTGGAAAAAAGAGTGAAGGGATAAAGGAGAAATGGGAGGAAAGACTGAAGGAGGGATGGAAGAGGGAGGACGTATATCACCGCGGCCCTTGTAGCGCGCAGGGCCTCCACTGAGTGACGGTAAGTGGGCAGTCCTCGGACCCTCCCTCGTGATGGGCCGAGGGGAGGGAGGGAAGGGGTGGGTGTGTGGGTAGGTAGAGAGGGAGAGAAGGAACTAAAAGGAAAGCGAGGGATGTGCAAAACTAGCAGGGAGTGTCATGCGTTGGGGCAGGAAGTTGACGCAGGAAACTAATGGTCGAGGTTGAAAGTGAACGGTAAAACAAATAAAGTTTGCCGAGGAAACTGAATAAATGAAACAGGAACGACGAGGGAGAGGGAGGCAGGAGGGCAGGCAGGGGTCGCCTAGGACCGTACCTGGGGTCGCGTGGGATCCACTAAACGTCACCCTGCCGCGGCGCCTTCGGGGAGGAGCCGGACCATCGCCCAGCTGTGGGGGCGGCGGGGCCAAGTGGTCGCCCCGCCGCGTCCTTGCTTGGTATGGCCGGGCCACGTCGCCGCCGTGGCCGAGTGTAGGTTTTTCTCCTGTAAAGGAGACCTGCCCTCCTACCTGCGCGGGGTGAACCAGGCAATTTATATTCTCGGTGGGATAATTCATTTGCCAGAGTGCCAATGGAGTTGTTTTGTATTCTAATGAGATGACCATCAGATAGCCGGCGCCCGCGGCCGCCCTCCACGCCTCGATGGCTCGACTCGCTTCAATCGGACAATTAGACAATCAGACAGAGTAATCAGACGTTACCTGAGGCATGACGTCACACCTTAATGAGGGCTAATTAGATAATGGCCACCTGTGTTGGTATGCGAGGCGACAGGCCGCGCACGGAGCCGCGGGGCCGGGGCGGCCTGTTAGCTTGTCCTGGGGACTCTAACTCACCCGCTGACCCTGGCGACCCCCGCCTGCCGCTACGGGGAGTGGGGGCGTCGCACTTGTGCCCTCCCACAAGCCCCTACGACCCCCAGCACCATCACACCACATCATAGGGACACCTCCCCAACACCCGCCCCCTCCCCACCACCCTGCAAATGAAGAGAGAATAGTACTCTTTATGATGCTGATGATGATCATGCCGATGATAATGATGCTGATAAATCTCTCTCTCTCTCTCTCTCTCTCTCTCTCTCTCTCTCTCTCTCTCTCTCTCTCTCTCTCTCTCTCTCTCTCTCTCTCTCTCTCTCTCTCTCTCTCTCTCTCTCTCTCTCTCTCTCTATCAGTTCCCAATAATCGCAATGCCCGGCCAATCCTTCATCCTTCCCTTCCTCCTTTTCCCTTTGTCCAGTGATTCCACCTCCTCACCTTCCTCCCTCCCTCAGCAGGAAGACCATAACGGTGCACTACACTACACGACGACACATTTCCCTGCTCCCTCTGTGTCCATTCACAACCATTGAAGACAAACGCGTTGACGTGCATCGATAAATTGCAAGACATCTCTGACGGAGGCGCTGACGAAGTTGTGGGATGGAGGAAGAACCTGGAGGGTGATGTGAAGTAGGCGAGGTTGAGGCACTTGGAAACAGCAGGACGCAGGGTGGAGGGCGAGGCGGAGAGAGGTAGGGAAGAAGGGAGGTCTTTGGTTGTGGGGGTGGAGGGATGGAGGAAAGGGAGGAAGAAGGGATGGAGGGAGGGAGGTAAACAGTTATATCGTCGGCATTACAAAAGGAGAGACGTGAGGTAAAGGAGGTATCCGGAATAATGAGGAGGAGGAGGGGGGGGATAGACTAGAACCACCGACCCTGGGCACACCCTTAGCACTGGGGAGGGCGGTCGTCGCGAGGGTGGGCGGGGTGGGCGGGCGGCACAAGTCTGGGACACACAGACGAGCTATCTTATATTTATCTGTTGAACGTAAATTCCAGGTTGGTGTTGTTTTGTCAGGTGTGGCCGCGGTGGAGGTGTGCCGCGGGAGTGGCTGCAGGGAAAGAGGAAATAAGATGGAGGAGATAAAGGAGAGAGTGATGTAAGGATGGGAACGAGGGAGGGGCAACAATAAAAAAAATAAATAAATCATTAGATAGTGGCATTAGTAGTAGTAGCAGTAGTTGTCGTTTTATGTAGTAGTAGTAGTAGTAGTAGTTGTTGTTGTCATAGTAGTAGCAGCTGTTGTTATTGTTATTGCTCTTGTTGTTACTGTTTTTGCTGTAGTTATAGTTTTTATTTGCTGATTTTGTAACAGTAGTGGTAGTAGTAGTAGTAATAGTAGTAGTAGTAATAGTAGTAGTAGTAATAGTAGTAGCAGCAGCAGCACCAGTATCAGTAACAACAGAAGCCTGAGAACACCATCAATATCTTTCCCCGATGACGCAACACTATTTATACAGCCTCCCCCGTGGCCGGCAGAGGGCTGTCCATGCAGCTGCTTTGGGCACCAGCCTCCAAAGTAAACAAACAGTAACAACCAAGATAGGCAGAGCCCCCTCCGTGCTGACAAGGGCGTGTGCCATGGCCTGCCTTGCCCTGGGCGGGGAGGTGGGGCGGGCTGTCTGGTGGGGCGAGGGGAGGAGAGGGATGTAGTGGTGGATGTAGCGAAGGGAGAGATAGGAGGGAAGGAGGCAGGTTTGGATGTGCTGTGGGGAGTGATAGTGGAGGAGGAGGTAGAGAAGTGGAGGGATGCAGATCTAGAGGAGTGGGAGGAGGAGGAGGAGGAGAAGGAGGAGGAGGGAAGAATGAAAACACAGAAGAAATTGTAGGAAGGAAGCAGGACCATTGACGCGACAATAAACACTGGAGACTTCTAATAGCTATCTACTGACGAAGGGATTGTAGGAGGGACACGGAATTGCACGCCTGGAGGAGGAAAGAGGAAATAGGGAAAAGGGGAACAGAACTACTGACGCTGTAATGATAACTGAAGACTTCTAATAGCTATGTACTGACGAAGGGACTACATAAGGGAAGCTGCAGGAAATAGGACCTTCTAAACTTTAAGATATGTTGTTTTCTGACGGGGGAGGTGCTGTATCCTATGCTATTGAGGGTCGTGGCAGGACTGGGTGAAGGTACAAAGACGCTGCACCGTTTTGAAATGAGGAGCACGGGAGAATGCAGGAAATCGTGGTGGCGGCGTTGTGTTCACCTCCCCGCCACCACCTGCACCCACACCTGAGGGGCGGACGTACATACCTGGTGCAGGAATTTCCAGGTACTGGTGAGTGTCTTAACGCGGCGTGAAGACCCACCACAGACTCAGTCCCTCTGCCCTCCCCAACCCCCTACCTACTCAGCCCCTCCCCTTCTTCCCCTTACTGACTCAGCCTTTCCCTCCCAATTCCCGTCCCAATTCAGCCACTCCTCTCCCTTCCCCCCCTTCTCAACTCACCCCTTCTCCCCACCCTCTTAACTCACCTGCGTCACCCGGAACACCTGATCCAGTCGTGGGTGGCCAGTTATTACTGTCATTTCATCGGGAACCTGCACGATTTATCATTCATGACTTCGTGTTCCTTCTTCTCATTTTCTGTCGTGAAAGGCGTTCAGAAAGGGACAATTTTTTTTTTTTTATGGGGATTTCAGTTTCTGTTTGTAGGATGCGAGTTGTGTATTGATGATGATGATGGTGACGATTTTAACCCTTTCATTGCTATAATCATTCTTTGGTTAGCATTTAGATCTAAGCATTGGAGAAAGAAAGTGGTTTGCAGAGATAGGAAAAAAAAAAGGAGAGACAAAAGGAAGTTGATTTAATCTTTTCCAGGCAGAACTGTCCAGAAGGCTTTAGCACAATGTCTAAAAAAATAGCACGTGGTTATGGGAAGAAAAGTTGTCTTGGAGTGAAATGACGATGATGATGATGATAGTAATAATAGAATGCCGTTTTTTTTTTTTTTGTCTCTATCCCAAATGTCACTCAGCAAGGCAAGGGTGGAGATCTGGGAGGCTTACTCTTGTAACTTTCATATTTTATTGAAACCAGAAAGACTCGAAGGATTCTTTTTGATTTATTTTGCCGTTGTTTTATTCTTTGTGTCTCTTTTTCTGTGAGTTTTGTCCTTGAGTGCAGTCTGCCACTACTACCACCATCACCACCACCACCACCACCACCACCACCACCATCACCACCACCACCATACGTATAAGATTATCCCTCCACTCTGCTTTTATCATGCCCTTTGCTATAGTCTAGTTACCGTTTTTCAGTGCGGGGAGCGAGACATGAGGCGTGTGTGGGCGGTGTCAATTACCCTCCATTCAGGATGCCGCCTCCCTAATGACGCCCTTTCGTGGTTCTTGCCGAGTGCATGAATATCGCCAATTTAGTGGAGGTCGTCTAACTCCTCCTTCGTCAGCAGCGGGAAATTGTTGAAGGAGGCGTGGCTGGCGGTGTGTGGCGGCGGCGATGTGGCGGCGGTGATGTGGTGATGGAGTGGGGAAAGTGTGTGGGAGTGATTGCAAGGGAGAATGCTAAGGAGTGGGTTATGGAAGGAAATGAATGTAAGGGAAAGGGGAGATGTGTGAGTAGAAGGAAGTGTAAGGTGAAGGTGTAGATGAGGTGGTGGGTTATATGGGTGGTAGGTGAACATGCTGGTGTGGCTGGGAGGAGGATAGATGTATGTGTAGGTGTGTAGATCTGTGTGGGAGGTAGGAGGTGGAGGTGGAGGTAAATGATGGGGAGGCGAGTCTCGTGTGTGGCAGGATATGGAAAAGTAGATGGTAATTAAAGACTTGAATTGAAAGGGAAGCAAGGAAATGAGAAAAAAAATAAATAGAATGAAGAGGAGGACTAGGAGGAGGAGGAGGAAAAAAAAAAAGGAACTCGAAATGTGAATAAAATACGTTGAAGTACAATAGTTTTATAAGAAGACTAAATGCCTTTACAAAAAAAAAGAAAAAAAAACTCAGATTATTATATTTATTACAATATCTTTCCCCGGCTTGAAAAAAAATAAAATAAAATAAAAAAAAGGTAAAATAAAAAAAACCTAAGAAAATACAGAAGGAATTTGGAATAATGAGATGACACTAGAGAGAGAGAGAGAGAGAGAGAGAGAGAGAGAGAGAGAGAGAGAGAGAGAGAGAAAGAAATTGCGTGGAGTGTGAGGAAAGGTGAAATAAAGCAACACAAGTGAGGAAGGTGAAAAAAAGTAAGTAAGGGTGAGTGAGAGAGGAGAGGGGAAGTAACGGAGGTGGAGGAGGGGAGACACAGAGACAGAGAGACAGTTAAGTGAGGGAGGGGAGGGAGAGTGAGGGAGATGAAGCGGTGTTGAGGGGGAGGAAAGGGAGGCAATAAAGAGAGAGAGAGAGAGAGAGAGAGAGAGAGAGAGAGAGAGAGAGAGAGAGAGAGAGAGAGAGAGAGAGAGAGAGAGAGAGAGAGAGAGAGAGAGAGAGAGACCTTTACCCACATGTGTCGATCCCCCCAATCTGAGTAAAGAGTCAATCTCACAACACACCTTCTCTTGCTTCCTCCTGTCGTGTCCCTCGCTCCTGCCGTTGCCTGCCTGCCTGCCTGCCTGTGTGCGTGCGTGCCCCTGTCCCTGGCCCTGTCCCTGGCGTGCGTGGCCCCCATCGTCAGTGTCTGTATTTTTGCTAACGAGCTTTGTCGCTGTTAACTCCCTTAACGACCCGGCCAGGCGAAAAGTTAGCCGTGTTAGCTTTCTCCAATAACTTCTTGGCCCGCCTGCAACACGAGGCGGCGCGAATTAGGAAGGGAGGAAGGGCGCAAGGAGAAGGAGGAATGGGAGAGAAGGAAGGATGGGAAAAAGAGAGAGAGAGAGAGAGAGAGAGAGAGAGAGAGAGAGAGAGAGAGAGAGAGAGAGAGAGAGAGAGAGAGAGAGAGAGATAGTAAGGAAATGAGGAGGAAGGAAGAAAGGACAGCTGTGAAACTCTGGAACGGGAAAGGATGAGGCGAGGAGGGAAAGATGGAGGGAAAGACAAGAGGAACTAAATCTCCTGGGAAAGTGAGAGATGAAGGTAATGTGGAGTTTAGAAGGCACGGAGGGGGAGAGAGAGAGAGAGAGAGAGGGAGGGAGAGGAGGGGTAGGTGGGAGAACGTTCAGAGAGGATTGGAAGGGAGAAAGGAAGATGAGAGGAGGGAGAGGAGACGTGTGCGCCAGATTAAGGTGAGAGCAGAAAGATGGACGGTTGGTGTAAATAGACGAAGGAAAGAGGTGAGTTTTAGAGGTAGCTGGGGATTGACGGGACTCGGGGGAGGGAGAAATGAAATAACGTAGGTGGTGCTAATCATAGTAAGGGTGGTAGTGATGCCATTAATAAGTTAGTGCGGAGGGAGGAGGAGGGTGGTGGTGCAGCATAAAGGAAGACTAGGGTAGGTACTTTTTTTTTTTTTTTTTTTAAGAGAGGAAAATAATAGGAAGTTTTTAATGGAAGATCATAAGAAGAGATGGAAAAAAAAGTAGATCTTGAATTTTTTTTTCCTCCTTTATTATTTTCTTTCTTCTGTAGTTCATCTTTCGTTATTTTTATATTTGTTGACGTTTCAAATGTTTTTTTTCTTTCTGCTTATTATTTTCTCTTCTATAATATTTCTTTCGTTATCACTTTCCTGACGTGTTTAATGCAATGCTTAATGACACGCGGCGCACGCATTCCCTCGTTCCTCCTTTCCCTAACTCCTTCCCTCTCTCCTGCTGCTCCTTTCCTTCTCGCCCCTGCAATTTTCATCTCCTTCAGGAAAGTGAGAGCGGCAGCGCAGGGCACGTCATGAGATGGAGGCTTTTCAGGGGTTCAGCTCTATATCATGGCAGGGGTTTGAACTTAGCATACTCTCCTCCTCCTCCTCCTCCTCCTCCTCCTCCTGTGCTGTCCTGTCTCTCTTTCCTGTAGCTAGTTAGAAGTAGTTACCGAACAATCTTGCAAGGACCTATAAGTCTGTTGCTGTTTGGCTTTTCTTTGTATTCCTTTGTATTTCTCCTCCTCCTCCTCCTCCTTCATATTCTGTACTATCCTGTCTCTCCAACCAATAGGTAGCGTAGAATAGTTACCTAAACGTCGAGAAAGAATTGTTGTTGTTTAGACTTTCTTTCTATTCCTCCTCCTCCTCCAGGTCGCAGCACTGCCCATCAAAAGCGACAGGTTTTCATGCATATTTTTTAACTTTAATGACTCCTGTCGAGGTGGTTGTAATAGACAGCCACCTTGAGACAGCTGTAGGGGCGCTGCAAAGACGAGGAGGAGGAGGAGGAGGAGGAGGAGGAAGAAGAAGAGGAGGGACTGGAGAAGGAGGCTATGGGTGACGATGGGCAGGGAGAAAATTACGTTTGGGAGAAGGAGCCGCATCAACGTTTGTCTTGTGTCGTTTTCAAGCGATCGAGTTGGTGATAATGTGACGCGTGAATGTGACGCGGCCTGGGCTGAGACGAGTGACGAGGGTTCTCTACTGCCGTCACTTTAATGGAGGTGCGTTTTTCTTTCTTTCTTTCTTTCTTTCTTTCTTTATCATTTATTCTTTATGTTTTCCCCTTAACGTTTATACTTAACTCTATATTTTCCCAATCCGTGTGTGTGTGTGTGTGTGTGTGTGTGTGTGTGTGTGTGTGTGTGTGTGTGTGTGTGTGTGTGTGTGGGTGTTATTTCTTTCTCCCCTCGTTAGTTAAATGCCCTGTCTCCCCTTTCCTTCTCTCTCTCTCTCTCTCTCTCTCTCTCTCTCTCTCTCTCTCTCTCTCTCTCTCTCTCTCTCTCTCTCTCTCTCTCTCTCTCTCTCTCTTTTTTCCCTCACCGTCCGTGGTTGCCTTCTCTGTCCCTATGTTTCCCCCATCCCTCAACGCTTTCCTTCTCTGTTCCTGATTATTTTCCCCCTTTTCCTCAATGGTTCACCTCCTTTTATGTCTATTTATTTTTCCTCCTCTCGTCTATACCCACTCTGTCTCTCTCTCTCTCTGTTTCCTTTATCTTCTGTGCTTCTCTCTTTCCTTTCTATCCTTGTCTCTTTCTTGTCTTCCTATCAACGCTTCTTTGTCTCCGCTGTGCCTCTTTTTTTCTCTTCTTTTCCCGTCTGTTTCCATATTCTTTCCTTTCAGTTTCCATTTCTGCTCTTTTCATAAGCCTGTTTCCTGTTTCCTCTCTGTTTTCTTTCTTTTTTTTTCTCTCTCTGTTTCTGTCTTTCCTTTTCATATTGTTTTCCTCTGTATCCCATTTTCCCCTTCTCTGTTTCCCTCTTTCTCCCCTTCCTGCTTCTCTATCTCCCTTTGTCTCTCATTTTCCATTTTCAGTCTTCTTTTTTTCCCTTCATTGTCTTTGTGTTCTCAGTTCCTGTCTATTCAATTTTCCCCTCTCTGTTTATATTCTTTTCTCCTCTGTCTCCCTCCGTCACTTTAATTTCCCTTTTCTTACGTCTGTCTCCCTTTTCTCCATCTCTCTCCTTTCTCTTCGGTTCATTTTTCCCCCTCCCTCTGTCTCTCCTTATCCCCCTCTCCCTTTTCTCCCTTTTTCTTCTTCCATGTCCCCTTTTACTTCATCTTCCTCTCTTTTTTATCTCTTGTTCCTTTTCCATTTTTATATCTTCCTATTTCCCCTCTCCGTTTACTTCCTCCTACCTACTGTCTCTCCCCGCGTCTCCCCTTTTCCCCTCACTCCCTTCGTCGGGTAAATCTGGACGGCACGCTAGATAATGACCACCTAATTGTCAGCCTCCGAAGGGCCGACCGCAGCCAGTCCATAAACGTCCTCTCGTCCCGCTCCTCCCGTCCATCTGAGGGAGGCTGAGGGAGGTGCAGATAGGGATGGAGAGGGGAGGGGGTTCTAGGGGGGTTTAGGGGCATAGGGGGCTGTGGTTGCTGCGGTAGAGGGAATGTGTTAAGGGGGAGTCAATTTTCAGTGAGTTAGGGTATAGAGGAAGAGGGGTGACTACTGTTATCTCCCCTTATCCAGCCTCTCACCTCGAGTACTGCCCCTCTCTCTCTCTCTCTCTCTCTCTCTCTCTCTCTCTCTCTCTCTCTCTCTCTCTCTCTCTCTCTCTCTCTCTCTCTCTCTCTCTCTCTCTCTCTCTCTCTCTCTCTCTCTCTCTCTCTCTCTCTCTCTCTCTCTCAAATACACTTAGGATATTGTTGCTAAATACTGTCAGCCTGGTACTCCTCCTCCTCCTCCTCCTCCTCCTCCTCCTCCTCCTCCTCCAGTGCCATTCTTTACCAATAATTTTTTTTTCTAGTAATAAATTTTTTTTCTTTTTCGTTTTTTTTAATGTACGAGTTCTTTTTTTTAGTTAGCGTCATTTTGTTAATTGATGTTTGTTAATTGTTGTTGTTATTGTTGTCATTATTATTATTATTATTATCATTATTATTATTATTACTTTTAATCAGCATCATTGATATAATTTTCCAGAGAATTGGATATATGTTAATAAGTGTGTGTGTGTGTGTGTGTGTGTGTGTGTGTGTGTGTGTCAGTATCAGTAATGTATATATTCACGTTAAATCTTATAATCTCTATCATCTGTTTGCCCTTTAATCTCTATCATCTATCAAGTGTCGGTAATATGATAGACGGCAATGGGGGAAGGTGGTTGCTGGGCGGTGGTCGTCGGGAGAAATGGAGGGAGTGCAGGTGGGACAGGTGAGTAGGTGGGTAAGTGGGCAGGTGGGTTGGAAACAAGTAGCGTGGTGGGCAGGTGGGATGAGGCTGACGTGACCTTGTATATGTGACGTGGGAAGGAGAGAGAGAGAGAGAGAGAGAGAGAGAGAGAGAGAGAGAGAGAGAGAGAGAGAGAGAGAGAGAGAGAGAGAGAGAGAGAGAGAGAGAGAGAGAGAGAGAGAGAGAGAGAGAGTGTTACCTCCACCCACCTGCCTACATACCTGTCTGCACATACATATATATACATACATACACGCACACACCAAGAGGCAGACACACAGAGACAGACACACACAAACGCATCAGTTGCAAGGGGCGGGGCTGAAATTGCCGAGGAGGAGGAGGAGGAGGAGGAGGAGGAGGAGGAGGAGGAGAGGGTTGACTGACTATAAGCAAGGTGATGATGATGGGGTGCCTGGGAGAGGGAGAGAGAGAGAGGGGTACCGAGAGGAGAGAGTGAGAGAGAGGAGAGGGGGGTGTTGTTGACTCTCTGATTAAGCCTTCATTTACCGGCGATTTGAGTCTCTGTCAACAAGATCTTGTCACGCCGGGCTGATGGGAGCCTGGCTTTTATTTTCTGCCCTTGTGTGTGCGTGTGTGTGTGCCGGCACGTGAGAGAGCGCCCCTGTGTCTGGACAGTGACGCAGAGCCAATCACGATAATACTGTTGATGTTGACAAATAAATTTAAGCCCAGTTCCAGATCGTGCTGTTGACCTCTCGCTCCCATTCCCCTCGCAGGTGTTAGGGGGTAGGGGAGGGAGGGGAAGGTGTGGAGTGGGGGAAGCGAAGGGTATATGAGGGTATATTGGGAGGGGAGTTGAGTACAATTGTGTATGGGAATGAAGAGAGGGGAAAGAAGAGGAAGGGAGGGGAGAGATGATAGGTATGGGGTTTTGAGGGGAGAGGGGGAGGTGTGTGATGCTGAAGGGAGTGGATATCAATTGTGGTGGTTGTAGTGATGGGCAAGTGGAAGGGAAGTGTATGGTAGCTGAAGAAGGGGAGGGGAAGTGTGTGATGAAGGAATGTGATGGGATGGGATGTGCGTAGTGGTGACAAGACAGGAGAACACGAGAAAGGATGTGTGGTAGACAGGGAAGGGGGAGGGCAGGTGTGTGGGGATGAGTAGAGAGATGGGGCAGGTGTCCGAGGGGAGGGAGGAGGAAGGTCACCACTCAACTTATGTTCCTATTTGTATCTGTGAAAGGTTTAGTGGTGGAGGTGTGCGTGCCTGCGTGCAACTCAAGGGGACACGCTTAAATAAAACTACCATTAGACCTTTAATGTATGCCTACGTACACATACACACACACACACATGCGCGTGCAGGGAAATTGAAGAAGTGGGAGATAAAAAGTGGCCGTGTGTTACCTGGGACACCCTCGTAAAGAATATGAAAAACAAGCTCGGATCTCCGTCTCACTCTTGGCTCGTCCAGACGCCGCGTGTGTTGTGCCTTGGCGTCATGAATATAAACAGGCTAATATCTTGTGTTGACTCGGCTGCGGCGCGCTTCCACCTCGTCCACCACTCCATGCCCGGCACTCTCCTCGTAAGGGGATGCGCTGGCGGATGTGCAGGGACTTGGCGTGCGTCTGCGAGGTGACCAAAGGATGATGTGCAGGGGAAGTGTGTCAAGGGGCGCTGCAGGGAGTCTCTGTGGCACCTCAGCGCTCATTACCCGCCCGTGACTCATGACAGCCGTGTGTGCCTTCCCCGCAGGGTTCTGGCAGACAGCTGGCAAATATGTCCCTGGTTCTGATGAATATCTACCCACTGTACCTACGAGTGAGTACCTTCTTTTTTTTTTTTTTTATATTCCTCGTGTCTCTATAGTACCTGTTGTGACGCGTGGGGAGGATGACATATTAGGACAGGCGATAAGGCAAGGCGGAGGACGCGGGGAGCTGATTACTGCGTGATAGGGACACTGCGGCAATTATGGGGAGGCGGGAGTGGCTGTGGGATGCTTTGAGAGGCGGGAGGGGACGAGAAAAGTCTGGGAGAGGTGGGGATGTGGGGATATGGGTTGGGGAGGTAGGAGCGAGTGGGACTTGGCGGGATAGGGTCTCAAATAGCATAAGGAAAATGGGAAATGAAATCGTGACCTGAAGTAAAGAAATAGTAAAGTTCTTGAGCGGAGTACGAGATAGCTAAGCAGGAATGTGTAATAAAATTGGCTTCGATGTAAGAATAGACTAGAGGAAGCCACTTGGAAAGGAAGAGAGGCAAACAGGGAAGAGGGAGGCAGGGAGGAGAGGAGGAGGCGAGTCAGTGGAAGTGTCGTTTATCAGGAGTAGATACGAGGAAGTAAAAACACCAGGAACTTGATAGGAAAGAAGCGGAGTAGCACGCTGGTAATTCACGAGCTGAACCCGATCCGCTGGCAGGTGATAGGGCCGAGACGCGATCCTGTTGGTGGGCTGGCGGCGAGGAGTCTTTTCTCTCTCTCTCTCTCTCTCTCTCTCTCTCTCTCTCTCTCTCTCTCTCTCTCTCTCTCTCTCTCTCTCTCTCCTTACCTTTTTTTCTGTTTATTGCGTACTTAAAAATGGCCACCAAGTTCAGGGATGAGTTTTGGCTTCTGAATTACTCATTTCACTCACCTCACCTGACTCACTCACCTGCCTTACTCACCTGGTTGGGTTTGTGTGAGGGGTTTGTCATTAGATTACCTGAGTGACGTTAAGGCTAGCTTATTGTGTGTGTGTGTGTGTGTGTGTGTGTGTGTGTGTGTGTGTGTGCCGTGGGAGGCGTCCTTGGCTTGTTAGCTCATTATTGTGCGTGGCAACACAACGATTGGTAGGATGCTTGTTTTTTCCTCCCTCCTCCTCCTCCTCCTCCTCCTCGTCCTCCCCCTCCCTTCCTTCTCCACTCTCTCTCTCCTCTCTCACTCTCTCTGGTGCATGTAATTATCAGCGTTTAATTAAAAGGTCTTGTAAACGAACGAGTAAATATAAACAAATTATACTCAACTTTTACTTTGTTTAGAGAGAGAGAGAGAGAGAGAGAGAGAGAGAGAGAGAGAGAGAGAGAGAGAGAGAGAGAGAGAGAGAGAGAGAGAGAGTAATATATCATAGCATTGTACACGCGTCATCTAGCGGGGGTGGGTGGCTGGTGGCTTAGGGGGGAGTGGAAGGGATATGCATGGCCAGGCGCTGCTGAGGACATCGAAGGGACCAGGATCACGCTTCCCTTCACCCCTCCCCTGCCTTCCTCACGTTTCCTTTCCTCCCTTCACTCCCTTCCTGTGTCCCTCCCTCACCACCACCACCACCACCACCACTACCATGCCTCCACAGTGATTACTCTTCGACTTCTCCTTTCATCTCTCTATTCACAATACACTTTCGCACGCACCCACAAAAGGTGTGAACGTAAAAAAGTGAAAAAAAAACAACAAAGACGAAAACCTTGAGAATATGAGAGAAAAATTGTCTTTATGGCTGTCGTCACCTGTGCGCCATTTTGTTCATTGCGTCACGCCCTCAGCTTGTGAGAGAGAGAGAGAGAGAGAGAGAGAGAGAGAGAGAGAGAGAGAGAGAGAGAGAGAGAGAGAGAGAGAGAGAGAGAGAGAGAGAGAGTTCTGCTATTTCTAAATGATGCATTACTATTTTCAGTCAAGTGTAATTAATTAATATGAAAAGTTATGCAATGCGATGCTAATAATTTAAAAAGAGCAATGTTATCGCCACTGGAATGCAAAAAAACAACAACAACAACAACAACAACAATAACAACAAAAGCTGAGGACTAGCATCGCAGTGGGCCTTTTTTTTTTCCTTTTGGTGCCCCTGGCCAGTCTTGCATGAAAAAAAAAAAAAAAAAACATTTCATAGTTCGAACCCCACAATGAAATTTTCAAAGAATAAGATTAACAAAAGAGATAAAAAAGGCAAATCAACATTCTCATTTCATCGTTCAAAATCACAATAAAGTCATCAACAACAACAGCAACAGTAGCAACAGCAGGAGCAACAAAATCAACAACAGCAACATCAAGAACAACAACAACAAACAACAAGACTACTCATTTCATCCTTCAAAGCCACAATACGATAAAGTCTTCACCAGCACCACCACCACCACCACCACCACCAGCACCACCACCACCAGCACCACCAAGAACAACAACAAGCAAAGCACCACCACACACTCCCATTCCATCGTTCAGCGCCTCAATAAAGTCCTCAGCAGGAAGTAATGTGCTCGCCGCCACATGACTCAGGGGCAGCGCAGTAACATGAGCCTCGACTAGCCCTCCGTCAGACAATGATAATTAACAGCATGCACATTCAAATCATCATCTAGCGTCTGTCTTGTGTCGAGCGCTGGTCTCTATGTCTCTCTGTTTGTGTTCTTTGCTGTGCTTTCTTCTTCTTCATCCTCCTCCTTCTTCTCCTCCTCCTCCTCCTCCTCCTCGTCCTCTCTTTCTCTCCCTCTCTCTCACAACCAGTTTCTCAGCCACTGGTCAGCGTGCACAGCTCCTCTCGCCTCTCACTGTCTTGTTTCTCTCCTCACGGTCTGTATGTTCACCTCCTCCCGCCCTTCTTAATACGTATTTCTTTTAAATACCTTTCTCCGTCTCTCTGTACTCCCTCCTCGCGTCTCCCTTTACTCATCTCCACCAGTCTGTATATTCACCACCTCCTCCCGCTCACTATCTTGACACTTTCTTCCCGCTTTGACACCCAGTTCATTCAGGCACCGTACTCCCTCCTCCTGCCACTCTGTTCCTTGTGGGCATGTGTACATCTCAAGCCTGTATATTCACCTCCTCCCGCTTAGTATCTTGACATTCCCCCCGCTTTCCTTGTCACTGTTTCTTCCTCCCGTCTCGCTCTTCCGTAAGGGATATGTACAGTACTCCTCTCTTCCCGCCTGTGTGTTCACCTCCTCCCGCCTGTACAGTATATTCACCTCCTCCCGCCTGCTATCTTAACACCCTCCTCCTGCCTTCCTTAATAGTCAGTTCCTCAAGAGTTTATCCTCATGAATTATCCCTCGAGTCCTTGCACCCAGCCACTCCCTCCCTCCCCTGTCCCCTTGAAGGTCCCGTGGCGTAGTGTGGTATTCTCAACAAGCCGGGCACGAGGCGAGGGGGCCTGGGCATCGCGGCGGGCGTCGGGACGTGTCGTAGGTCAGCCTGTGCCGCCCCTGACTTGTGACCCCCTCTGCCGTGACCTTTGGGACGCTGAAGGATGGTACAAGTGGTGTCATCAGAGGCCAGTGTGTTGGAACTCGGATACTTTTGTGTTTGTTTTGGTCGTGTAGGTGTCCAGGAGTGCCCGTTTTCTTCTTCTCTTCCTTTTAGTCTCCTTCCTCCTTTCTCGTCTTCCTGCTCCTCCTCCTATTATGTCAACTACCCTCCTCTTCCTCCTCCTGTTTTTCCTTCTCCTCTTCCTGTTGTGCCATCTACACATTTTCCTTCTCTTCCTCCTCCTCCTCCTCCTCCAGCAAGAGCCCTTAACAGTAACGAGACTGGTAACCACTGATCCCTTGTTCCCAGCGCCTTATTTAGCATCCCCCCCCCCCCCCCACCTTGTCACATGAATGAGCTGCCTCCCCTTCACTCCCCCTCCTCCCTCCTCCTCTCCTGAATCAATTACCCCTTAACCTTTCCTTTCGTCTCTCCCTTCCGTCCCCCTCGCGTCCCGGCAAGCACTGAGCCTTCAAGGGAGCCGCCGCGCTTATATATTCACGGTGAGGGTTCCCCGCTAGATGGCTTGCCACTTGGGAAGTTGTCAAGAGTCATACGGACCCTCGATGACAGGATGATGGGGAGAGTGACACGCCCCTGTCCTACTACACTCTCTCTCTCTCTCTCTCTCTCTCTCTCTCTCTCTCTCTCTCTCTCTCTCTCTGGGTATCATTATAATTGCCTAAGCGCGCAGGTATTATCTCGTGGACTTGAATTATTAAACAGGTATGGTTCCGCTGCCTTCATCCCTCACCTCCTCCCGCTCATTTGTCTTGCCTCTATTCATATGTGCGCCTCGTGTTCCCTTATCTCCGCCCCGCCCCACGTGTCCTGTGTCCTACTCCTGCCTGCGTCCTCTCGGTGTCCTGTGCTCTGTGTGTGTGTGTGTGTGTGTGTGTGTGTGTGTGTGTGTGTGTGTGTGTGTGTCTTTCGTCTTGCATTCTAGAGTGTTTCGTGGAGTCGTGTTTTTTTTCCTTTTATTCCTTATTTATTTATTTATTTTATTTATTTATTTATTTATCTATTTTTTGTCATTAATTGTATTTCTGTCTCTATCTTTCTTTTTCGTGTTTTCTTAGTTTTTTTATATTTCTTCGTGTCTTTGTATCGGTTTTTGTCTTTGGTACATGTTTTTTGTTTTTTTTGTTGTTGTTGTTTCTTGTCTCTCATTATCCTTCTTTTCATTGGTTTCTTAGTTCTCTCTTGTTTCTTGATCTTGCATTACTGTGTCCCTTTATTTATTCTAGTTTTATTTTACTTATTTTACTCGTCTATATTTTGAATACATCACTAAGTGTCCGTCTATTCACATCCCTCACTCCCTCTGTATCACTTTCCTTCCTTCAATTTCCTTGCTTAAACACACTTCCTTGCCCTGTGTGATTATGTACTTGTGTGTCTCCTCCTCCTCCTCCTCCTCCTCCTCCTCCTCCTGTCTGGTCATGTTCCCCCGCGTCCTCCTGTCCTCCTTGCTGCTGTTGCGTGCCCTCGAGTAGCCAGTGAGAGAGGGTCAGCCTTAGCGTTCGTCGAAGTCATTGATTCTCCTCTTCGTGTTAATCTCCAGGCTGTCATTGCCCCTGAATATACTGGAGGGAGATTAATTCCTGCCTTTCTTTGTGCGTTGTAGTTAAAGGAGAAGCGCCCGTGATGCAGCGTTAGTTTGGGTCATTCATTTATATTCATTTACCGGCAGGTTTTCTTTCACACGTGGCCCAGTTCGTCCCCAGATTATTTCTCCGTAAAAGTGATGCATCAATTATCAGTTTAGTCACGTAAACCTCTCATGAAAGTCAGTTACTGGAATAAGTGTTAAAATTGCCTGTCTGTTTGTGTGTTTCTGTGCCTATATGAGAGAGAGAGAGAGAGAGAGAGAGAGAGAGAGAGAGAGAGAGAGAGAGAGAGAGAGAGAGAGAGAGAGAGAGAGAGAGAGAGAGAGAGTTAACAGCTGCACGTGGAGTAAAACATAGGTGAAAGGCGATGAACTGTAAGTGACAAAGGAACAGAGGCGCTTGTTGTGGTCTGTTTTCCTACCACCACCACCACCACCACCACCACCACCACCACCACCACCACCACCACCACCACAACACAGTGACTCAAGCACCAACAATTCTTCGCCTCTGTTGGCACGCCGAGGGACCACTGCCGCAGATACAGAGGCCCAGACATCACTCCTCCTTGACACCACCCAAGGACGACTGAACAGAACTCACACCTCAAGGACACGTGTCTCCTGCTGGCGGTGGTGGTGGTGGCGGTGGCAGTGGTGGTGGATTTACTGTGACGGGGCCTTGCTTTGTGACGTCCTTCTTATCTTTTGGGGGACAAGTTATGACGACAAGGAGTTCCCAAAGGACACAATTATGTACTTGGCTGTACCCGACGACTCCTTAACGCTGTGTACGGAGGGTGTGTGTCGCCTTAGTGCCTGTTACTTAAACGCACTTCAAGATTCAGAAGTTGGTATCAGTCACGGCGCCGCTTCACTGCCCCGGTCACACGTCTGCATTCAGGGAGAGGAGGAGAGTCTAATGTAGATAGATGTATATAAGGGTAATTCAACGCTCTCCAGCCTGGGAACGTGTGAAGGGCCTGCGTGAGGACACTTGTAAGGAGACGAACAGACACACACACGTACTCGCCACTCATTCTTATACTTGCCACTCTCTCTCTCTCTCTCTCTCTTACTCGCTTCTTGTCCACCACTTCACACCCCTGCATACTTTTGTCTTCCGCGATCGATGCTTGTTTGCTACACAACACGAAGGAGGGGAGAGAAAATACACAAATAATCAAGGGGGTAGAAGAAAGTGAAGAATAAATTAGCTTTCGTAACAGAAAACTCGTAGAAAAAAAAAAAAGAACACAAGGACAGATACTTCAGTAAACAAGAAATCGTACTCGGGTTTAACGAAATGAATAACAAGAAAAGAAGAAGAAGGAGGAGGAGGAATGTGCAGCCAGTCTGAGTCGGCGAAAAACAAGTAATATATTTCATACCCAGGGAGTATTAAAGGACGGAAAAAAAAAAAAAAAGGAAAATGCAAACTCCGCGGCTCCTGATTCCATGCAAAGTGGCGGAGGCGGCACAGGAATTGAATGTCGCGTCTTTGGGGGAAACTGTGGCGGCGCGGCGACCGAAGGGGATAGGATGGTGGGCCAGCTGTGGTGGGGGGAAGGAGGGGTGGGCTTGGTGGTGGTGGTGGTGGTGTTGTGGTTGTTGATGTTGTGGTTGTTGATGTTGTTGTTTTGTGTTCTTTTCTTGTTCTTGTCTTTCTTGTTTTTCCTTCAATTTTCTTCTTCTTCTTCTTCTTCTTCTTCTTCTTCTTCTTCTTCTTCTTCTTCTTCTTCTTCTTCTTCTTCTTCTTCTTCTTCTTCTTCTTCTTCTTCTTCTTCTTCTTCTTCTTCTTCTTCTTCTTCTTCTTCTTCTTCTTCTTCTTCTTCTTCTTCTTCTTCTTCTTCTTCTTCTTCTTCTTCTTCTTCTTCTTCTTCTTCTTCTTCTTCTTCTTCTTCTTCTTCTTCTTCTTCTTCTTCTTCTTCTTCTTCTTCTTCTTCTTCTTCTTCTTCTTCTTCTTCTTCTTCTTCTTCTTCTTCTTCTTCTTCTTCTTCTTCTTCTTCTTCTTCTTCTTCTTCTTCTTCTTCTTCTTCTTCTTCTTTAGTATTTTTTTTACCTCTTCATCATCATTTTTTTATTAAGTCATCCTTATCTAATTTTACTTTTTCATTTGCATTTTCTTCAGAGAGAGAGAGAGAGAGAGAGAGAGAGAGAGAGAGAGAGAGAGAGAGAGAGAGAGAGAGAGAGAGAGACCCTCCCGACAAAGTCACATCACACGACTCATGACAGAACTAAAGAGAATTCCCTTCTTCGTCATGTTAATTCCACGTAACCTGGCACTCCATCATCCCTCTCCCTTCAGCGTAACCTCCTTTATGTTCCTTCTTTTCCTCCTTCCCCTTCCCCCTTCCCCTTCTCCCTTCCTTTTCCCCCTTCCTTAAGTTTCGTGTCCCTCTCCTTCATTTATTGTCTTCCTCTCTCTCTTCCCTTCCTTCATTCTTTCCTCATTTCCTTCGTTCTTCTATCTCTTCGTTATCCTATTCCTCCTTTCCCTTCCTTTCCCTTCTTCTCCTTCTTTCCCCTTCCTTTCCTTCGTTTCTCCTCATCTTTCTTTCCCTTTGTCATCTCCATTACATTCCTTCATCCTTTCCTTCTCTCTTCCTTTTCATCCCTATTCTATTCTTTCCTTTTCATTCTCTTCTTTCCCCTACTTCTTCCCCTTTCCTTCCCTTCCCTTTTCTCCTCTCTATCTTCCTCCTTTTCCTTTATCATTCCCTTCCCTCCTTCTTCCTCTCCCTCCTACTCCACCTTCCTCCAACTCCTCCTCCCTCCTTTCCCTCCTTCCCGCCACAGCGTCTGAGGGAAGGAGGGGAGAGAACAGGACCTAAAAGAGATAAGCCAGATATATAAAACCTTAGCGCCGGAAGTAGGAGGGCCGCCATATTGCTCAGCCATGAAGCTTCCGGAAGCTGGGGAGTCATCTGGTGGCGGGAAGGGGGTGGTTGGGAGACAGTGGGGGAGAAAGAGGGGAGCGGGGACCGGGTAAGGAGTGAGGGGAGAGGAAGGAAGCTGATTGGGAACGAGTTGCTGAGAGAGAGAGAGAGAGAGAGAGAGAGAGAGAGAGAGAGAGAGAGAGAGAGAGAGAGAGAGAGAGAGAGAGAGAGAGTTTCCAAGCTTCTTATTCTCATTATCTATATCAAAAGCGATAGGATTGTTTGTCTCTGTGTCTGTCTTCCTCTCTCTCTCTCTCTCTCTCTCTCTCTCTCTCTCTCTCTCTCTCTCTCTCTCTCTCTCTCTCTCTCATCCAACGCGGAAGAACCGATAATCTACTCAAAATTAAGAGACATTCCTTAAATTCCCGCTGAATCATAAGTTATCAGCGGAAAAAAAAATATTTCCAGAGGCGCTGCGTGGAGATATGTTCCCTGGATGCGCCTGTCTTAGTTGGAAGCCACATGTTTTCTGAGGGCAGTGTAATCGCCGGTATTTTCCTGCAATCCACTCCATTTAATGCTGCATACTAGGCCCTTGGTACTTGCTATTAAAGAAAGATGCTGATTGTAAAGTGAGGTAAGGTTTTTAAAGATAAGAGGCGGTCTGGCCAAGGGTAACATGAAAAAAAGAAGTAAAATAGATATAAATAATAATAAAGAAACAGTTAAATAAAATAAATGCCCACTGAAGATGCCATTCCCAAAACATAATCGCCAGAGAAGAATATTATTAATTTCGTGAAGTGGTCTGCTATTGTTACTTGTGTTCGCTAATGACTGAATGACTGCGCTGTGAAGGAAAAGTCTGTGTATTGAGGTCCCGTCTCGCTGTGAATTTTGGTGACTATGGAATGGAACACCTCTCTGTCTTCTGTCCTCTGCAGCACATGTTCACCTGCTTCTCCATGTCCCTAGTGGCTCTTACTGTTCCGTAGACAAAAAAAAAAAAAAAAATATATAGATTATGCGGATATTGTTAACTTCCAATGCAATATAAGGACATAAGTAGAAGATATGCAGCAATTCACAACATAAGGAGCAATATGTGGAGTCTTCGTAGGCATGAACGAGACAGAAGGGCATGAAAATCAGATGCTGCAATATCTAGACAGTTCAACGTTCGGAGATGACTTTAGGAAAAAAAAAGATGTCTCATAGTGAATAGTGATTAAGGAAAGGTGTGCCAGATAGTAGTGAAAGGGTTAATTTTGTATCTCTGACATTGACTGTTATGAAAGGAAGAAACACACGGCAAAGTCAAGTGATAATGTTAATCTATGTCTGGCGATGACTGTAGGTAGTAAAGAGGTAGTAAAGATTGAGTAAAGAAAGAGTACGCCACATCTTATGCTCACACCACCAAAACCCCGACTAATCATCAGAAACCCAATTATAATCAGAAGAAACTCTCATATTTACAGCATTACGACAAGACACCGTGTAAGACTAGGAGGACGCCAGCCTTTATAAACACAAAATAATAGCAAGTTGCATCCAATCCAAATTATACGAACAGGAAGGCGAGAAACATTGGCATGCGTCTCACCACAACACAAGCTGCCCTGAGACCCGAGAAGGAGCTGAGCGATGACAGCCGGACAACCATTTTGTAGCCTGTCCTTTAGCGGGGAGTTAAGAGAATTAGATAATGTTTTTTCCCAATTAGAAAAACTCCCCGCCCTGTGCTCCAAGGTAAACGCGCGGCCCATAAGGCAATGCTGGGGGAGTTTGGACACGTCGCGACAAGACTGTTACCTGTCGCCCGCTGCAGCTTGGCGGGCGGGGGGCAGGGAAGTGAGAAGCAGACAAACGTATCCAGACACCGCCCGGTCCATTTTGCTGACAGTGTCGTTAAATAGTCCAACAAGCCATAAAATTTCAATCGCACAAGGTAACACAGAAAACTCATTAAGCTGTGACTTCTTGCTCACCTGCCGGCAAGTACCTGGACGTGTTGGGGAGGAGGAGAAGGAGGAGGAGGAGGAGGAGGAGGAGGAGGAGGAGGAGGAGGAGGAGGCAACACTGTAGTCATGATGCTATTTTGTCTATTACTAAGGTTACGGTACTTATGATATACCTACTGATATACCTACTAGCAGTTCTCTCTCTCTCTCTCTCTCTCTCTCTCTCTCTCTCTCTCTCTCTCTCTCTCTCTCTCTCTCTCTCTCTGCGCAGGAACTTTAATTTGTATGTAAATAAATTTTTATGCGCTAACTGTACTCGTAAGTTCATTAATGAGGAATGTTATACAAGTTGAGGCTCATAAATGACGCTTTTGAATTTAATGTACTTAAGTTTACGACATCCGCCCGCTGCTTGTCACTGGACGCGCCGCCTGTTTATACTTTCCTCCTGCGAACTATAAATTCCTGGTTTTCTCTTCCCCGTCGTTTATTTACGTGAATGGACCAGTGATTTGAGCAGGTAAAAAAAAAAGTGTACTTACTGATAAGGTGCAACTTGTAATTAAGGCTTCGAAAAAAAAAAATAGTAGTGAATTGCAGTCAGGGTTTGTCTGGGTGAGTGGCGGCGGTGATCTGCAGAAACAAACATAAGCACGCACGCCGGTTTTCATGTAGAGGATTCACGGGGCTCGCTATTTCTTTTTTTCCAGCATAAAATGGCGCGTATCCGACGGGCGGGTCCGTGTCAGGGTTTAATTACACGCTGCCGTATCAGGTGACATCAAAGGGCGCCAGAAATGTAGCCAAGCATGTGGAATGGTGTGGAATGGTGCCAGGGAGGTGGAGGCGCTGCGCGAGTGGAGGAGATGAAGCTACAATTGCCACAGAAATCCCAGTATTAGTTGCATAGGGTGAAGAGGTTTAGGTATGCTCTTAAATGTATAGGAGGAGGCGCGTGGGAGACTAGGTGGAATGAGTATGTGGGAGTGAGTGCATGGAAGCAGGACGCTGGCTGGGAGTGACAAGTGGCCTTGGGAATTTGAGTGTTGTCTATAATTTAAAAGTAGCGTTGTGCAGTAATCAGCGGAGGTGGTGCAGGTCCTGATGGAAAGTTATAGCACAGTAAGTAGTTGTGTCCCGTTTTCTCTAATGGCTCCGAGGTCTTTGGGTCTTTATTTGCAGGATAATGGATTTTAATTGGATTCTGGATTCTGGCTCACGTCACTTTCTCGGTGGGGGAAGAAGTGTTTTGTAGTGATTCTATCCGCGCCACACTTCCATAACTTGTTCGGATTCCATTTCTAGCAGAATGTAAGAATATAAAAAGAACAGTGAAGCTATAAGACGTTAGCAGGCTCACACGTGGCAATCAAACTTATATACACCTGTATCTATCAATCATCAACGTGAGGCGGTAAGGTTGAGGCGCACCAGACGTCTTATTAAACCTCACCGCCGAGAGTCTTTTCTCCCACGACAACATCAGTGCCGCAAATGAGACGCCACCTTTGATGAGTGATGAACAAATGCTGCACCTCATCGCCGAGTCTCTTCCCTCCCCCCCCCACCCCTTTGGCATGTTGACTCTGATCGCTAATGACAACACGACACTCGCTATTTTATCTACCTAACACTAGACAACTCCACGCGGCAAAAAAAAAAAAAAAAAAAATTACATCTACTAAACTAAATCACTCCATCACTCCTTTTACTGTCATTGTGGCCGTGGAAATTACATTGTAAGCGCGCACCACACCATTTTATTTAAAGGATCGAGGGGAAACCAAGGCAATAAAAGGGTTGAGTCTTTCATTTCCGAGGCGCACGCAATAGGCAGAGGCGTACATTGCACCTAAAATAAAAAATATAAATGAAAGATAAAGAAAATACACACTAGAACGCATAAATTCCCGGGAAAGCATTGCACAACATAGAGCTTCAAGAATTAAAGTTTGAGCACGAGAGTTGAAAGTAAACAGGCACTTGCAACTTTGTGTTCGTGTTGTGCTGGCTGCCTTTGTAACGCGATACTTCAGCACTGTGTTGCCCCCTTCCCCTGCTGGTGTGTTACGTCGAGAGAGAGAGAGAGAGAGAGAGAGAGAGAGAGAGAGAGAGAGGGGGGTGTTAAGAGTATCTCAAGTTCACACCACATCACACTTCTTTCATATAATCGTACAATATTTTACCCACAAAGCAACACAAGGGATCAGGAATGAAGGTTTTAAAAGCAACAAACAACTAACTCATCAGAAGAACCAATGACATAATTTAGTGTTTTGAGAGGGGTTGTGAAATGAAAAACATGGTAACACCTTGGTGGGTAGTGGTGATGATGGAAAAGGAGAGAAGTGGGAGGAAAACTACATAAAAAAAAAGAGGAAAAATCGTGAGGCAAAGTGGAAAGCATGAAGCATCAGTCAGGTCACGGGCGCCACCACGGGACTGGCTGCGAAAACACTGAAACCTTCCTGTTATTTCATCGTATAATATATTTTGCATTTTTATCATCCACATTGCGTAAATACCTGGAAGAGAGAGAGAGAGAGAGAGAGAGAGAGAGAGAGAGAGAGAGAGAGAGAGAGAGAGAGAGAGAGAGAGAGAGAGGAATGTTTTAATGTTTAAGTCAAGACAGGTTAAATATTTGCACTTTTCTCATATATAATAGTTGAGATTTTATGTTTTCAACCTCCAGACATATATTATGTAAATTTCCTTAAATGATAACAGGGAAACTTCACTATAAAACGTAATTTCTAGCTTGGAAAGTCTTGTAATCAGCAAATATCAAGATAAATATAAGCACCAGTGGAGAGAGAGAGAGAGAGAGAGAGAGAGAGAGAGAGAGAGAGAGAGAGAGAGAGAGAGAGAGAGAAACCCATGAACATTTAACAAAACCTCTAGTGTCAGTCAGCCATTCCCTTCACTTCTCTCCACACCAGTTCCTGTGTTTTTATTTCACAACCCACAGGAAACACTAGATATGTCACCCACTTTTCACACACTTTACTTTCCTCACTGCAACTTTCATTACCACGAAGACTCACGCCGCTGTGTCAATCCCCGTACCCAGAACACTGAGTCTCACACCTTCGCGACTTTAAAATAACAAGCGAACTATTACTTCACTTCCCATCCATCAGCGTCAGTCGCACGTCGCTGCCCAGGTGAAGAGCAGGAAGGCTGGTAAAGAGAGCGAAAAGTAATGATTGAAGCACATTATTTCCATCGACAGTACAGTATAACACCCTCTTCTGACTACGATTGCATGGTCTAGGTTTACCTGACTGCTGCGTGACGTCATGACAGTATGGCTAGAAAAGGGTCAAAGGTGAAAAATATTGAGTGAAGTCCATGATATTTCACGGTACCTCAAACAAGGTACGGGATACCTTGGGATACCTGGCCTACCTGACCGCGTGACAATTCACACAGCTGGAAGAGCGTCAAGAGAGGAAAGTAATTAATTTTGTAATTTTCCCCCGTAATCAAACAAGCTTACCTACCTGATCACGTGACACAATGCACTGCTGGAAGAGCGTCAATCTCAACCGGTGCACATTGCAATAACACTCGAGGTAACAAAATACGCATTAATCCCCTGTAGTTTCACATGAGGTCGTCCTGAGGTGGCGAGCGAGGAAATGCCGGCCACCCCATTGCCTCACGTTCACTCCTCGCGGCGGGACGGGCGATGAGTACCAAGAGTGCAGCTGGAGGAGGCACTTGCGATGACCTGGCTGCTGTGGGGGCGCTTGGGTCTCACGAGCGATGGGAAAACCCGCCCCAGAGAGAGAGAGAGAGAGAGAGAGAGAGAGAGAGAGAGAGAGAGAGAGAGAGAGCAGCTCGGTCAAGCGTAATTGTCAAATCGAAGAAGAACCAGGAGCCCACAGACTGAAGCAAAACAAACTACTGCCTGCCCTCCTCTCCCCCCCACCAAAAAAAAAAGCGCGTAGGTAAATAAACGTGAGGCGCCTACAGGTGAAGCCCAAGGTGTGCTCTTTTGATGCTCATTAGCTCATAATTGTGTGCTCTTCTTCTCCTCACGCGGTGCTTAATTGTGCTTGTGTCGGTGTTATGAGGCAGCAAACCATCGCTTACACTCCCTTGTTCTTCTTTTACAGCTTTTCCTCCTTTGTACTCTCTCTCTCTCTCTCTCTCTCTCTCTCTCTCTCTCTCTCTCTCTCTCTCTCTCTCTCTCTCTCTCTCTCTCTCTCTCTGCTGCCGCGTCCCTCCATTCATCAGCATGCAGGGCGGGAGGATGCTACTGCTCGTCTCTCTCGTAAACCCGCTTTACGACTCTCGTTATGAGCGTATTTGTAATTTTCCGAGCGGGTGACTGTTGCCTCAGGCCGTGTGTGTGTGTGTGTGTGTGTGTGTGAGAGAGAGAGAGAGAGAGAGAGAGAGAGAGAGAGAGAGAGAGAGAGAGAGAGCCCACATTTATCCCAATCCGTCTTTACGTCTCCCTACCTCCGTCCCTCTCCTCCTCCTCCTCCTCCTCCTCCTCCTCCTCCTCCTCCTCCTCCTCCTCCATTTTGGTTGGTACGACCTTCCTTCCTTACTTCCTTATGAAAACTTTCTTATGTCATTCTTCTCTTCTTCTCCCTCTCTTTGTTTTTGCTTCCTTCCCTCTCTCTCTCTCTCTCTTCTCCCTAGACACTTCTCCATTTTCTATATTTTTTTCGCATCTTTCTTTCTACACACACACACACACACACACACACACACACACACACACACACACACACACACACACACACACACACACACACACACACACACATTTACTTAAGTTCTTCCTATTCCCTGTTTTACTTTTTCTTCCTCCTACTTCTTTTCTAATTTCCTTTCATTCACTTTCTTCTTTTATATCCGTTTCCCTGCTCCGGTTCCTTCCTTCCTTCCTTCCTTCCCTCCCCTTCTTCCCCGTCTTCCCCCTGTTTCTTCTTTCACTGTACCTTCTTTTTTTCTATTATCTTCTTTTTCCTCCTTCATATCTTCTTTTCTCCTTCCGCTTGTTCTTCTCTATTTCTCTCTTTCTCTTTCCTTTCATTTTTTATCTTATTTCATCTCCTTTCCTATTTTCTGTCTCTATCTTTTCTCTTCCTTTTTCCTTCTGTCACTTTTCCCTTTTTCTCTCTCTCCCTTTTTCTCTCCTTCTTTCCTTTCCTTCGTCTTTGCTTCCCCACGTTCATTTTCCTCTCCTATCCCATTTTTCCTCCCGTTCCCTTATTCCCCATCCTCTCTGTCCCTCTGCCCCCTACTCCTCTCCCATTTCCTTTATCAATTTTCCTTCTCTTGTCCCCTCATCTCCACTTATTCTGTTCTCTTTTCCCTGTCTCCCTATCCCCTGTTTTCCATCCCTCTCTGTTCTCTGTGTCCCTTCTTCCCTTCTATCCCTATTTTCCATCCTTCTGTCCCTTTCTGTCCCCTTTTCCTTTCCCTCCCTTTCCTCCATCTCTGTGCCCGTTCCTCCCTTCTCTCCATCCCAGCATGCCTCTCTTTAATCCGTGCCTCGTTACCTTTCTCGTTATTACCTGACATGTAATTCTCTACAGGTAATTCCCTTGGGACAGGTGACTCTCTCTCTCTCTCTCTCTCTCTCTCTCTCTCTCTCTCTCTCTCTCTCTCTCTCTCTCTCTCTCTCTCTCTCTCTCTCTCTGACTTCATAATTTAATGATGTTTTTTCTTTTTTTCTTTTCTTTTTAATTTATTGTGTTTCTGTGGTTTTATTTATTATTTATCTCTTCTTCCTCCTTCCCTTATTCCTCCTCCTCCTCCTCTTATCTTCATTAACATCATCACCATCTTTATCATTATCATCATTTCCACCACCACCACCACAACCAGCACCATAATCATCACCATCTTTGTCACTGTCCCCCTCATTGTCCTCCTCATTTTCCTCCTTCATCCCTCACCGCTTTTTGCCCTAATGCCCTACTTTTCCCTCCTTTTGACCCATTATCTTCCCGTCCATATTTTTTCCCCTCCTTCCCGTCCCCGCGTCCCACCGTCACCTCGTTACTGCTCTTCTCCGTCTCCTTGCGCGGCCTTATTTTTGTCCCCCGCCCTTCATTTCCACGCCTTGACCGTCCCCTCACACCGCCATTCTTTCTTGCCGCCCTCCTCAACCTCCTTGCCTTCCTTCCTTCCGTTTTCTTCCGTTCGTTCAGTATTTTCTTTCTCTCCTTCCTTCCTTCCTGTCTCTCCCTACCGGTGTACGCTCTTGTTCTTATCTCCCTTTTGGTTCTATTCTGTATCCTTAATTTCTTGTCTTTACTCCCCTCGCTTTCTTTCATGCACAAACTTCAAGAACATCAATCATTTACCCCAAAAGAAATGGGAGGAGGAAGAGGGAGCAACGTGGCTTCCATAATTATCATAGCAAACAACTCAGACGGCTCACCTACACCGGATTTTGGCAGAGAAAAGGCTGTCACGAGGCCACGCCACGTTGAGCCGCGGGACACAGCTGGTAATGTGATGCTTGCTGGCCTCAAAGTTGTACAGGAGTGAGGGGAGGGAGGGCCAGGTTGGGGTGGAAGATGGTAGAGAGTAGTAGAAGAGGGGGAATGTGAAGGAAGAGGGAAAAAGGGGATTGGTGAGATAAAGGAAGGAAAAAGGTGAAGTTTAATAGGAGAGAGTTATGTAGAGGAAGATTGAAGGGCAGAAATGGAGAAAAAAATAGAAGAAATGTGCATATGGAAAGGAAAGGAAAGGGGAAAAAGGAAAAAAAGAGGCATGTATATACGTAGACAGGAGAGGAAACACATAGTAGTAAAGGTATATAGAGAGGAGAAGGAAAGAGAAACATGGAGAGAAAGAAGAAAAAAAAAGAAAAGGAGAGAGAAATAAAGCGTAATGAGAGAGAGAGATGCATTCTAGATAAGATGAGAAGAGAAAGTGACATTGTGACATGTATAAAAGGAAGATAAGAAGAGAAAAACAAGAAAAGAAAAGAAATGTGATAGAAGGAAAAAGGGTAAAGGAGAGGAAGCATGGGAGAGAAGAAAATGAGAAAGGTTCAGTTGAATAGATAGAAGAAACGTAAGAAGACGGAGAGGAGGGAAATTGAAGGAGGAGGAAACCGAGGGGGGAGGAAGAATGTATGAAAGGAAAGCAGTGAGAGAGATGAGGAGATGAACTGAAGGAAGAGAGAGAGAGGAAATTGAAGGAGGAGAAGGAAAGGGACGAATAGAAGCAATGGGAGGAAGGAGAAGAAAGGAGGACTACAGAGAGAGAGAGAGAGAGAGAGAGAGAGAGAGAGAGAGAGAGAGAGAGAGAGAGAGAGAGAGAGAGAGAGAGAGAGAGAGAGAGAGAGAGAGAGAGAGGTAGAAGAAGAAAAAGCAAAGTGGATGGATAAGAGAGGAATGAAGGAGAAAAGGAAGAGGCATAAGAAGAGGAGGAAAAGAGGGAGGAGGAGGAGGAGGAGGAGGAGGAGGAGAAGAAGAAGGAGGGTTGTCTGGCCAAGAGCCGACTTTGACCTTTTAAGAAGAGGAGGAAGGAGGGGAAGGAAGGGAGGAATGAGGAGGAGGAGGAGGAGGAGGAGGAGGAGGAGGAGGAGGAGGAGGAGGAGGAGTTTTGGTTGGTTGGTGTTCATCCTTTTTGTCATTTTCCTGTTTCTCTTGAGTGTGTGTGTGTGTGTGTGTGTGTGTGTGTGTGTGTGTGTGTGTGTGTGTGTGTGTGTTAGCATGAGTGTTATACAATGATCTCTTCTTCCTTCATTCCGTTACTCTCAGCTCTTCCTTCCTTCCCTTTCTCCTTTCTTCTATATCTTCCTTTTTCTCTTGCTCCAACTTTTCCATCTAATTTCTTTCGCTTTCACACCTTTATTCACTCTTTCTTTTCGTTTTTTTGTGTGTGTGTTCTTTGTTTCTTTTTCTTTTATCGTTTCTCCATCCCGTTTCTTACTTTTCTTCTTCTTTGCCCTTCCTCTTTTCTCTATCATCTCTTCGTCTTCCTCTTTTCATCTTTTTGGAACATTTCATCATCAGCAAACACGAACAGAGGCTAAAAGGGATTTATTTTCCTGTCTTTTTCCTAAGTATCTTTTTTATCTCATAATTTTTACTTCCTTTTCTC
Source organism: Scylla paramamosain (assembly GCF_035594125.1). Taxonomy (NCBI): domain Eukaryota; kingdom Metazoa; phylum Arthropoda; class Malacostraca; order Decapoda; family Portunidae; genus Scylla; species Scylla paramamosain. Next base: position 3,477,715 of record NC_087159.1, on the reverse strand, counting down.
ATTTGATTATATATTTTTTTCATACCCTCTTTCATATTTTCCTCACTTTTCCCACGATTCTTATTCTTTTTTTTTATCACATTTTTTTTTCTTTCTGCTCGGCTTCACTCCTTTCATCGTCCATATTTTCCTTGCTTACCCAAAGTCAATAATCTTCCTTTTCCTTATCCACTCTTTCCTCCCATCTCTTTCTTTTTTTCTCTCTTTCTTTTAACTTTTCTCAGTTTCATTAATTCCTTACGTTACTTTATTCGTTTATTTCTTCGTGTATCCTCTTCATCTATTTATTTATTCATTTATTTTCTCGTATTTATTTTTTAGAACAGTACTTCACATCCTTCTTGTTTACATTTTTCCTCTTTTTCGTCTTTCCTGCTTCAGAGAGAGAGAGAGAGAGAGAGAGAGAGAGAGAGAGAGAGAGAGAGAGAGACCAGACCAGACCAGACCAATAAGCTCTTAAGGTGAAATAAATGACTATCACATCGGTAATTTTAAGTTAATTCTCCGTATCGCGTTTCACCAGCCTGCCCTTGTGATCCCCCACGCTCTCTCTCTCTCTCTCTCTCTCTCTCTCTCTCTCTCTCTCTCTCTCTCTCTCTCTCTCTCTCTCTCTCTCTCTCTCTCTCTCTCTCTCTCTCAACTCCCTTTTAACCTCTTTACCTTCACCTTCTCACCCCGGTTGCTCCTCCTCCTCCTCCTCCTCCTCCTCCTCCTCTTTACTTCTTCTCATCCTCATGGTTATCATCTTTCTCCTCATTTTCTTCCTCCTCCTCTTATTCCTTCCTTTTCCGTCTCGTTTTCTTCTCATTTTTTCATTACTTCTTTTCCTTTTCCTCTTTTCTTTTATTTAGTTTTTGTCATATTTGGTGCCTTCCTTCCTTTTTTTTGGTATTATTTGTTTTTCTCCTTTATTCCACCATCGAATCAACCACCACCACCACCACCACCATTCCCTCCTCCTCCTCCTTCTCCTCCTCCTCCTCCATCATCATCCTTCACTCTCTCTCTCTCTCTTTCTCTCTTCCACACTCACCATTAAATAACATCATTAGTCTTACCTGTTGCTTGTATTCTTTCTTTTCCGCAGCCGACACGAACCTCTGCCTGTCCTTCATACACCTGTCCCTCTCCCTCTCTCACCTGTGCCTTGTTACGGTGACTCCAGGTAAAGGCAAGACAGTGATTATTGTTTTTAATTATATATCTGTGTGTTTTTTTTTCTTATTTTTTTTTACCTTGTTATTTTTACCTGTTGTTGTTGTTGTTGTTGTTGTTGTTGTTGTTGTTGTTGTTGCTGCTGCTCTTCTTCATCATCTTTCTTTTCCTGTTACTTTTTTTCTTTTTTCCTTTTTCACCTCCTCCTCCTCCTCCTCCTCCTCCTCCTCCTCCTCCTCCTCCTCCTCCTCCTCCTCCTCCTCCTCCTCCTCCTCCTCCTCCATTCACTATTCCATTAACGTGTGTATCTCCTTTCTTTTACGGACTCACCCTTCCCTTTCCTATTTTTCCTTTCTCCCTTTTTCCTCTCTCTTTTTTTCCTTCCCTTTACATTTATTACCTCCCGTCTCCTCTCTATTTTCTTCCCTTTTTCTCTAGCTTCTTTTCTCTCCTCTTCGTTCATCTTCCCCTCGCTTCCCCTCCCCATTCTCCCCTTCCTTTTCCTTCCCACCTTTCCTTTCACCCCACAAATAGAGTAGTGGATGAATGGAATAGACTCAATAATCATGTTAGTGTCAAGTCAAAAGGAGTTTAATGAGATTGATAAATTTATGAACGAGAAGGATAGGTGGAAATATGTAGTATATAAATGAGGATAAGTGGAAAATAAGTAGGCATGTTTTATAGAGGGAGTGCCACGTATAGGCCTGATGGCTTCTTACACCTTCCCTTATTTTTTTCATGTTTGTTATGTTCATATGTACAAACAGTGTACTGCGTATAGGAGAACAAAGATTGCGCATGTTGTATTCGCTGCGAGGTTCCTTTTATCACACGTCTGTTTCAAATATTTAAGCGTGGCCTTCATTTTCTTTTAGTTGCATAAATAGTTTTCCCTTTTAAAGCTCAGATCCGGATTGCTCTTGTAGTATTAGTAAAGGAAGAAAGAAGAAAGAAAATAATGAAGTGAAACGTAGCAGGATTATGTATAAATTTTGTGGCATATTCCACACACACACACACACACACACACACACACACACACACACACACACTGCAAAGTAAGATGTGTGTGTTTTTTTTTTTGTTTATTTAATTTTCCTTGTACACATCCTCCTCCTTCTCTTCTTTCACATGTACAGGATTAAGGTCAGAGAGAGAGAGAGAGAGAGAGAGAGAGAGAGAGAGAGAGAGAGAGAGAGAGAGAGAGAGAGAGAGAGAGAGAGAGAGAGAGAGAGGGGTTTTTAATGTTTTGAATTTGTATGTATATATATATTTTTTTCACTGCTTGCCTTCTTCTTCCTTGTCTTGCAGTCTCCAGGCCCTTGACTTCCTCCTCCTCCTCCTCCTCCTCCTCCTCCTCCTCCTCCTCCTGCTCCTCCTTTACCCCAACAACTTCGTATAACCCCAGGGGACCCACCGGACCTCTTCCTCCTCCTCCTCCTCCTCCTCCTCCTCTCTCTGCCTCAGGTTTCCTCCACTGGGCGCCTCTTGTCTTCGTGATTTTCTTTCCAGGTCTGGAGAAAGAAAATAATGTGTGTGTGTGTGTGTGTGTGTGTGTGTGTGTGTGTGTGTGTGTGTGTGTGTGTGTGTTTTATTTCCTTTGAGTTTCGCCGACAAATTTATGCAGGATTGTGACCATTTAAAGAAAAGGAGAGAGAGAGAGAGAGAGAGAGAGAGAGAGAGAGAGAGAGAGAGAGAGAGAGAGAGAGAGAGAGAGAGAGAGAGAGAGAGAGAGAGAGAGAGAATATGAAAAGTAAAAGAACATCATTTGGCATCATAAAGAAAGCAGTGAGAATAATAACGACAATCATAAAGAAAAAAAAAGCGAAGGAGGAAAGAGGAAGAGAAAAGAAGGAAAATCGAAACACCAATTATAATAACGAAACGAAAACGGAAAAAAAAAGCGAATGAATTACAGCTACACTTAATAATAAAAAGTGGAAATATAAAACTGCGAAAAAATACCTTCTGTTCAACGAGCGAAACGAGTAACGGTGCGTGGAGGCGAAGGCAACGCTGAATAATGCCATAAACAGACAAAAAGGAAGAGAGGAATAGCAGAGAGAAATTACACAACAAAAATGCGACTCACCTTAAGGACTTTGCTACAGGTGTGGCGAGAGAGAGAGAGAGAGAGAGAGAGAGAGAGAGAGAGAGAGAGAGAGAGAGAGAGAGAGAGAGAGAGAGAGAGAGAGAGAGAGAGAGAGAGAGAGAATCATTACCTGTTAATTAAATGATGGATTGATTAACTTAAGACATTACAATATTCATCTGTAAATTAATCTAATGAAGAAAAATTAAATAATGTGATTCAGTAAATTATTTGTGTGTGTGTGTGTGTGTGTGTGTGTGTGTGTGTGTGTGTGTGTGTGTGTGTATGTACTCGTATGTGCGCCTGTGTGTGTGTGCTGACTAACTTCAAGGTTTTCTCTGCTTTCCCGGAACATTTAAGCAAGACCTGGAAGAGAGAGGAGCAGCCTGCGTTGGAGTATCATGTGGTTCTAAGGTGGACGCCTTACTCTGCGGGGACTGGGTGGTCAGGGGTGGTCAGTGTGTTGCTTCAGGATACTGGGAAAAGGAGGAAGAGTAAAGATTGCGAGGTCGGGTGTAGGAAGGGCTCAGAGGAATACTGGAGGAGAGTGTGGGTGGATGGAAAGGTCAGTGTAGATGATGGGAAGTGTTCTTAGAAGTGTGGAAGTTTAGGACGTAAGAGAACATAAGAAAATAAGAGGTGCTGTAGTAGGTCAGTCGTGGGTGCATGGACAAGTGAGTGCAGGTGATGTGGTGTGTCCTTAGGCTGCGTGTGGGTTAAGATATACGAAAACTTATGAATATTAGGGAATCTGCAAGAAGTCTATAGGCCTACACGTGGTAATCTTTGTATAGTACATAGCCACTTACATCCAGCCCTTATCCCCATCCATAAATTTTATCTAATCTTCTAAAGCTCGCTATTGACTCGGCACTAACAACCTCATTACTGCATGGGAATATTTCAGAATCCAGTGTTGTTGTTTGGCTGGTAGCTTTGTTTCTTGGTTTACTTTGCTGCTTGCCACGTGTAGGCCTGATGGATTCTTGCAGCTTCACATATTTTTACATATTTTCTTATGTTCGTCTACTGCTACAACATTTACATTGCTGCTCTTACGGGAAACTAGGAAACATTACTGGCTTGTCTTACCTTTATCTTTATCAATACTACACTAAGTTGTGTTTTCTAAAAGTGACGCAAGACGCTGTTTGTTACAACGACATGGCTCCCTCTTGCAACATTCAGGTCGCTGTTCTCCTATAAAACTTAAGAGACACTACAGGCTTTTCCTATTACCATGGCAGAGGTGATGCGAGACGGCGGGTGTTTCAATATTCTTGCACATCTTATACAGTAAAAATAAATGAACGCTTCGAGTGGTAATGGCAGCATGACACATTGTTTCATTACAGCAACCCGAAGCGATATTGCTGGACAGTAATAAAGATACGAGCAGTGAAGGATGTGAAATAATCAATTGCTGCTTTTGGTGTCAGTGATGCTTCTGTGAAATTAATGTGTAAACTTTATTCACTCTTACTTATTTATTTATTTGTTTATTTGTCTGTCCATCTACCTATCGATCTGTCTGTCTGTCTATACATCGATCGATTCATCTACCTATTTATTTAATTTTATTTGTTCATTTACTTATTTATTCCATGTTATCTTACTTATTTTTATTTATTTATTTATCCATCCATTTATTTTTCTGCGGAGAAACAACACACGTCAAAAACAAAAAAGAAAAAAGAAAAAAATAGTGAACAGGACCTGGACGCTATCAACACTCTGCAGCATCCAGGAACCATCCGGGAACCGTCCAGGAACCATCCAGCTGTAAGGGCTTTGACAGGTGATCCTTGACTGGTATGCGGGGCGGCGTGCACGACCACCGAGCCGCCTCACGACCCCTGAGTCAGTGAACGCGACTGACTGGCTGGCCCGACAAACCGTGACTGCCGCGTGAGTCACTAATCTTTCCACTCATTGCAATATTGTGTTACATTTTTGTCCTGGCCCGATCTTGCTTGATTTGCGGCACCGATGAAGGATATTTAGTGTCGTTACTGATGTGCGGGCGATAAGAAGCGGCTTTGTTTCCTTATTAATTTATATTCCTTGGTGGGCCACCGGAGGGGGAGGGGCAGGGAGAGGTGCTGGGTGGTGAGGGATGATGATGATGATGATGATGATGTGTGTGTGTGTGTGTGTGTGTGTGTGTGTGTGTGTGTGTGTGTGTGTGTGTGTGTGTGTGTGTGTGGTGCATAATCTTATTACTCGTGAATTATATATGGATGGGATGTTTGTAGGACACACACACACACACACACACACACACACACACACACACACACACACACACACACACCACAGACACACACACACACACACACACACACACACACACACACACACACACACACACACACACACACACACACACATCAATCTCTTACTTCTCCTCCCTTATCCCCCCTCAGTGAACAGGAAGTGGTGACATCTGACGTGTGTGTGTGTGTGTGTGTGTGTGTGTGTGTGTGTGTGTCCCTCCCACTAGTGAGTCTTGAAGCTGCCAGACTGAGCTGAGGCGGCGTCGCACAGCCAGACAGCCAGTCAACAAGACGTATTCCAGTCGATACTTGCAGAAATGTGACGTTATTCTCACTCGACAAATGTGTTTCCATCTTGACGGAGAATGTTCCTTGGGCCGAAATAATGTCACAGCTCGACGCGCAGAGTGAAATATTCCGTGTCGCGGGCAAATCCAGACCTCTGATGGCACCTTTACTTGTTCGCTTCAGGGAAAAGTTCGCGGGAAATATAAGTCGTGGAGGCTGGGAGAGAGAGCGACTTAAGGAGGGAAGTTATGGTGTTTTGTGTATTGGTGTGTGGATGAGACAGGATTAAATGCTTGCTTAAATGATTGATTGACTGATTGATTTGTGTCGTACGAAAAATAGTTAATATATAGTCAGTTTACTACACATAGATGGAAAAGTTCAATATCTGGTGCCTTCATGGTGATGCTCCATGGATTAGTGATAATATAATGTCTTGGCCTGCGATCACCAATGAATTTATAATCTTTTAAAATATATTGTTGTTAAGAGTTACCTTGTATGATATTTCGAGGGAGCAGTCATCGAAACTTCATAATATATATATATAACTTCCCTTTTGCCTATTACAACTAAATACAAATTAATGTCACATACTTCATTCTCGTATGTGAAGTGTGAGTGAAATATTAGTTTGAGCATGTAGTGGAATTCAAATGTCCGTGTTAATCATTTTTCTTCCTGGAATGTTAGCTTTACATTTCAGTGCAGGACAGTCAAGATAAACCAGCTTCCACTCCGTCCTTGGCCTGGTTGGTAATGTGACGGACTTGCATTTCCGTGAGTGACCCCCCAGAGGTTCCATCCTCGGCGAAACCCTCTCTCAGCCAGTGTGTCACCCATTCAGATCAATTCCTTAGTGTTTCCATGATGTTCCACGGCGTTAGTGTTGATTCTGAGTCATTTGCATCGGTTAGTAGTTAATAGCAAAGCACTTAAGAGCACAAGTAGGCATTACAGCATTGGGCGGCCGTAAGAACATAAGAAAATAAGAAAATAAGGGAAGCTGTAAGAAGCCATTAGACCTGCTCGTGGCTTTCCCTGCATAAAGTATACCTATCATCCCTATACATAAATTTGTTTTAATCTTCTTTAAAGCTCCCTAATGGCTCGGCATTAACAACCTGATTACGGAGTCTATTCCACTTATCTACCACTCTATTTCAGAACCAGTTTCATCCAGTCTATCTTTTAAACTTAACATCAAGTTTGAACCCATTACTTCCTCTCCTGTCCTGATTACAAACCTTGGAGATTTTCCTTGTGTCACCTTTGTTGTATCCAGTATGAGGCAGCTCACCTAGGAGAGGACAGGTGTGAGTGTTAACATGTGTACAGTCACAGTAAATTAATCTGGTGCACTCACTTCCAATCCCCTTAGTGTTTCCCCTCACTTTTAATCCCTTCACTGTTATAGTTGTTCCTTGTTAATATACAGAGCACTTTAAAACATATATGCACAAACACAAGAAAAAGGATAAGCGCTTATTTTTCGTCTTATCCAGGCTGCATAATTAAGTAACTGTAGTATAAAAATAAGTGCCTGGAATGTGGTACGGGATTATGGAAAAAAAAAATTGTGTAGCAGTGAAAGGGTTACATCCCCTGACCCGCTGACTGCCTGGTTCCTTATGCAACGTGTTGACTGAGAGATTAAGAGCTCAGAGGACTCAAGATTAAGGGACAAATTCTTAACGCAGTGGGAATGAGTGGAGAAAGTTACTCGATTTGTGACGAGGAATGTATGTGTGTAGCAGCGCGTGTTATGGGTCTGTTGTGAGAGAGAGAGAGAGAGAGAGAGAGAGAGAGAGAGAGAGAGAGAGAGAGAGAGAGAGAGAGAGAGAGAGAGAGAGAGAGAATTTCCTTCGCCAATGGTTCTCCTTAAAACTTAGTAATCGTTT
>NC_087159.1:3455000-3465000 GCF_035594125.1 Scylla paramamosain | reverse complement strand
AATATAGGTGCTGGGGTGGGCAGGACGTGGTGGTGGTGTGATTAAGGGCGTCTTTAGGGGGTGGAGGCAGGAGGGAGGGGCTTTTGAAGGAGTTACGGTGGTAAATGACGCATTGAGGAGGAGGAAGAGGAGGAGGAGGAAGATTGTTGTTTTTTTTGTAAGACTTGATTCAATCTCTTTCACGGGTACTTTTAGCATCTATGTACTTATTACTTGTAGAGGTGCTGATGTCCGTTAATTCTGGAGATGAGTGTGTATTTCTCCTCTCTATCTTGTGTCTGCTTGTCTCTTTTCTCGTAGGGAAGCTCCAGGTGTTCCCACGTTAACCTCCAAAACTTTGATGAGGGTTTGCGTAGTGCCAAGGGTATGGAGGGGGACGAGCACCCGTCTCTCCGGTCCGTAATGGATGATGTCAAGCTATAAAAAGTACGTACTTCCTCAGCGGGTCGTGTCGTCGCCTCCTCCTGCGGTACCAGTGATTTCAGCGTTAAGTTATTCCAGATACCGTGCGATAACTTCATTAGGCGCCCTTACCTGAGGCACTGGATGCTTTTACTAATCACCTCCGGGTTACACACACAAACACACACACACACACACACACTTACGAACCTCCACTTTTGGGTTGAGACAGCCCCATCAGTAGTCCCTCAGCCCTCGCGTCGCCTCAGTTCCTATAATAGTGCGCAGGTTCTTCCGCTGATGGCCTACGTATTGCCTCCTCTCCGTGGCCCCGGTGTCCGCCACTTAGCCGGTTCAGAGAGGCCAGCGGAAAGCAGCGCGTTGCCGGAAGGTTCACTGCCGGACTCACGGAAACGCTACATTTTTAACCTCTGAGCTGCAGGAACTCCCCCACTGCCGGCCTGAGTGTGTGTGTGTGGGGGGGGGCGGGGGCGGGTTGAGGCAGCCGTTCCAATCGAGTCGTTGTGGTCGAAATAAATAGGTTCGTTCACCCAAGAAGAAATCACAAGAAGAAAGAGTAAAGCTTAGTTATCAGGGAGGCTCGAAATGAGACGTTGAGCAAGCCTGGGGAAGGGCGGGACGCGGCACAAGCAAGCACACGGATAATAAAGATTTCACCAGAGGTTCCCAGTCACCAAACAGCAAAAGAGTCACAAAAACGGTCTCAAACACACAAAAAGCGGGTACGTGCAGATATAGGCAAGTGCAGGTTTGGTAACAGGTTAGCAGATGAATGGAATGGCTCGGCCAGCCACATCATCATTGCAGCCACTGCCGGCAGCTTTTAAGAACAGGTCATACAAATGCACGACTGAGGAGGTTTGGGTGTTGGCGAGACGACTGCGCGCGGAGAGAACGGAGGCAGGAGGGGACTGGGGGAGGGGAGCCAAGGGAGTTAAGGCGGGTAGGGGGGCATCAGCGAGCCTTCTGCAATAATTTTCTTAAATCGTTAGAGTCATGACTACTTCTGCACCCTAATGTAAGCTGCCATGAGGCGAAACATGCATGTTAATGATGGCCGGGATGGCGTCACTCCGGGCCTGGCGTGGGCGGCCCCTCTCTTCCCTCCCTCACACGCTGACACCCGCCGTCAATACATCCAATTTTTCCCTTGTTTATTTGAACCGAAATTCAATATTGCATTTCTATTGTTATTTGTTTGAAGGGAAACACAGTGTTCCAGCCGTCCAAACTTCGTTTTGACCCTTGAAGGGGAAAGAGTGTAAGGTCAGGATGACAGTGAACTCCTGCCTGCCTGCTTACCCACAAGACATGATCCCGCTGATAAAAAAAAAAAAGAAGATTCTTATGTATTAAAGGAGAGATGTTAGTGTCATATGCTGGTATTATACAGGAAAGTGTGTATGCTCTACTAGTGGTGTTGATATTGTTAATATTAGTATTATTATTATTATTATTATTATTATTATTATTATTATTATTATTATTATTGTGCCTTGTTGTTGCTGTTGTTGTTGTTGTTGTTGTTGTTGTTGTTGTTGTTATTATCATCATCATTACTATTATTGTTGTTGTTGCTGCTGCTACTGCTTCTGCTTCTATTGTTGATGATGCACCTGTATATTCCTTGTCATCCGATCAGTGAAGTTAGCCAGCGCTGAGTCTGGTCAGAGCGTGGATGGGTGACCGCCAGGAAACGCCACATGTTATGATTGTAATTGAATAGTTATTGTTTTTAACCCTCAGATTCCTTGCGTTTTTTTAAAAAAAAAGCGACAAAAAGTTACACAAAAGAGGAGGAGGAACAGGAACATTCCTCCGTTATTTTTCAGTACTCTCTTTTAAAGCAGGGAAGGAAGAACTTTGTTTTTTTCTTTTATTGTAATCTTCTTTGTTCCTAGTTTTCTCTTTTTATGCTACCTCGTTTGTTCCGAAAAAAGGCAGAAAAAGAAAGACAGAGAAAGAAAGGAGGAAAAAATGGTAAACGGCGTGTCTTGTCTGTCTGTCTTGTGCCTTCAATTTTCTGGGTAACTACTTTACTCTTGTCAGTGGAACAAACACCAGTGTATTAGGAATGTTCGTGGAAATAAGAGACTTAAAATATTGGTTGTGCTGGAATTGCTTGGCGGAAAAGTCGACGAATATTTTTTTTTTTTTTTTTTTTAGTTTCATCATTCCTTTTTTTTTTTTTTTCCAAATTTTGCATTTCTTGTTTCTGTAATATTTATTCATTTAGTTATTCATTCGGTCTGTCAGTCAATCAGTCAGTAAGCCAGTCAGCCAACCAGTCATCCTCCTTATTACCAAGTCTTTATTTTTTATTTTTTCGTTTAAATTTGGGTTAGTTTGTCAATCAGTTATCAGTTTACAAGTATATTTACCACGTTTTTCATTAGTTATGGTACAGCGAAAAACTAAAAAAAAAAAAAAAAAAAAGAAAGAAAAGAAACTTCATCCACAAATGTCTGCCGTGTCGCAACATCGACGCAAAGATACTGAAAATGAACTGACATATTTTCACTATCAACACACTATCGCAATATCATACATAATAGAAAGGTACTTAAATGCTCATTCAGAGTAAAACAATGCAATACAAAATAAGACAAGTTGCAGAGACCTTTGTAGAACATCGCTGCATTGAGCTCAGGTAGAAAAGAACGAAGATGAACAAAAAGTAAAGGTTCACAAAGGGCTCATGCTGATCTTTTTGCTTTTTTGTTCGTTCTCTCATTTCATTTCGTTATGTGAAAATCATTTGTCTCAGTAAACTCTCTTCTTTTCTGTTAGACTTTATTTGTGATGCATTATCTTGTATGTTAAATTCTCTCTCTCTCTCTCTCTCTCTCTCTCTCTCTCTCTCTCTCTCTCTCTCTCTCTCTCTCTCTCTCTCTCTCTCTCTCTCTCTCTCTCTCTCTCTCTCTGCTGGTTTAATGGTGTCCGTCAAGTGTTGCTAATCTGCAGGCATGGCACTGGACGGAAGTGCAGGAGAGGAAGGTTTGCCAATTGCTTTGTGACTTCCTTGGCTCATCTGTCTGTCTGTCTGTCTATCTGTCCATCTACCTATCCATCTATCTGTCTACTCAGCCGTCCTTATTTTGGTTTCTTATTTATATATTCTGGTGTTATTTATTTATTTATTTGTTTATTCATTAATTTCAGTTTATCATCCCACCATCATTCTTGTCATCATCATCACCATCATCACCATCATCATCGTCAGCATGCTTGTCGTTATCGTCTTTGTCGTGATCATTCCATAACAACAATAGTAAGTGTGACTTTTTCCGTAATCTTGTATTGATATGAACCATTGTCGTCGTTCATATATCTACGTGTCTATCTATTTTTCTATGTATATCTATTTCTTTACCTATGCATTAAATTGCCTTTTGGAAGTACTGCAACTCTCTCATTCTTTAAGTCACTTTTTTTTTTATCATACATTCATCCATCTCATTTTGGCAACCCACATGTCGTCAGTTTGGCAGTGTGGCAGCGTCAGTGTCTGTGGTCCTCGCCGCTTCTCGCCACATCAACTCGACGCTTACCCTAGTAGACAAGAAGGTGACCGTCAAGGCAGCTGTTTTGTCCCCACAACACTGCCCTCAAATAATAAACAACAAACAGCCTCGCCAGACGCTGACAACACTGAGAGCAAGGAGGCAGCACGCACCAAGCATATTTTGGTTTAATCCGCATCCACTCAACGTTATACTGCTGTCGGTAATTCTTTTCATTGCATAATAAGTACGCAGGGGACAGGTTGTGAGCGGCGCGTGAGGCTGCGGCGCAGGGGAGTAGCAAAGGAAGGAGGTGATTCGAAGGCGAGTGGCGAGCTAATATTTCTTGAAGGCGCGCGTGTGAAGAGCTGCAGCGCCCTCTTCAAAAGCCCGCGCCGCGACGAGACCCGACAAAACAGTTAACTCTTGTTTTTTTTTTGTTATTTTCACACAAATGAACGTACACCAAAAACCGCAAAGTAAATTAGGGAGAGAAAGAAAAAATCCTCCAATTACAACTTAATGAGGAGACAAGAGTTAGTGCGCCAGGGTTTGTGGCGGCGCCCCGGGAAGGAGTGCCGCCGTCCACCGCCTCGGCCTCATTACAAAGCCACGCTGAAGCCAAACACTTGATGAATGACATGAAAGCGGTTCAGTTTATTCACCGGTCAGGGTATGACGCAGGTAACCACAGCTAACTACCTGGGACTGCGGCGCCTTTGTACTTCCCGCGCTCCTGAAGTATTGGCGACTCGGATAAAATACTGCAGCTCCTGCTGCTACTACTGCTGGGATGCTGCAGCTGCTGCTGGTGATACTAATTGAAGAGCACGGGTTATTATTATTATTATTGTTATTATTATTATTATTATTATTATTATTATTATTATTATTATTATTATTATTATTGCTGTTGTTGTTATTGTTGTTATTATTCTTTTATCATCATAATTATTTATGTTGTTGCTCTCATTTTTATCATTAATCTCATCAGTGTTAGAGGTAAAATGGTAGTAATGAAAGTAACTGCAGCGGAAATAGCAGTGGCAGTTGCAGCAGGGAGAATCAAACGGAAAGCGAGTGTAGCAGTGCAGGGAGCAGCTAGTGGTGAAGAAGAGCAGCAGCAGCAGCAGCAGTGGCGGGGTGGCAGGAAGGGCAGGCCGCGGTGGTCCCCGGCCTGTGGGGTGCTCCCTGGCCGCGCCTCAGACATGTGTTGACAAAATATTAATGTTCTGTGAACTGAGAAACCTTGGAGGGAATTGACCGCCCCCGACCTCCTCCCTTCCTCCATTCCTCCATTCCTCCCTCGTCTCCCAACTACTCTTCTCCCTCCAGCAGTCTCCCACCGCCCCTGGTTACCCAAGGGACCGTCACTCACACAGACGTGAAACTTGTCCTCGCCACCGCTACAAGGCACAGGAGGAGGAGGAGGAGGAGGAGGAGGAGGAGGAGGAGGGAGAAGAAGAGGTGGAGGAGAGGAGGGAGGGTGTCTTAAACATGGTCACATCTTCCCCCTTCCCATCTGAGTCCCGTGTAAGAATATGAAGAGGTGAGGGGAGGAAGGAAGGAGCGAGGAGATGGAGGAAGGGGTGAGAGGAGGCAGGAAGGGGTGAGAGGAGGCAGAAAGGGGTGAGGGGATGGAGGAAGGGATGAGGGGAGTCAGGAGTGAGGGGAGGCAGGAAGGGGTGAGGGGAGGCAGGGGTGAGGGGAGGCAGGAAGGGGTGAGGGGGTGAGGTGGGAGGAGCAATGGCATTTCTTGTTGAGGAAGCAGCGTTGTGTGGAGGTTGATTCTGTATGTAGCGACTCCGTTTTTGTTGTGTTTACATGCCTGTTTACTCGTGCTTGCTGGTTATCTTTGCCCGCCCGTCTGTTCATCTGTCCACCAGCCACTTGTTCTTTCTTTCTTTTGCTCTCTTTTTTTCCCTTTTTTTTTTTTCTTTCGTTTTATGCTTCTTTTATCTTTTGGCCTGTGTATTTTTGTCTTCTGTATTTATATTTTTACTACGCCAACTCTCTCTCTCTCTCTCTCTCTCTCTCTCTCTCTCTCTCTCTCTCTCTCTCTCTCTCTCTCTCTCTCTCTCGTCTCTCTCTCTCTCTCTCTCTCTCTCTCTCTCTCTCTCTCTCTCTCTCTCTCTCGTGAACAAGCACATCAGGAGCCGCGCACTGGGACCCGCTGGCGTGGAAGGAAGAGGGAGGAGAGAAGAGCTCGTTTCAGGTGGCTAATTAGCGGGCGATACCTGTAATTTGTATATACCTGAAGAAGTTTATCCTCTTCTTCGTACCCCCGCTCCTCCTGGTCCTCCTCTTCTCCTTCCTCGTCTTCTTCCTCCTCGGCCGCCACCTGCATCCTGGCAACCACCTCACCTGTACTACACCTGTGCCGTGAAGTCTTGGCAGGTGTAGTGTTACCTGGCGGCGTCTCTTGTCGCTCTCATCAGTGGTAATTTCTCTTTCTTATTAGAGATGCGGCGCGACATTTACCATCGCTCTTCCTTACACCATAACGCCATTACCAACGCCATATTTGCTGTGTGTGTGTGTGTGTGTGTGTGTGTGTGTGTGTGTGTGTGTGTGTGTTTTCACCTCGTCCCTGCCATGGAAGGAAGAAAGGGTAAGGACATGAGTGAAGAAAGGGGTAAGTAAAGAAAGGAGGGCAAAAGGAAATAGAATACGAAGAGGTGGGGGAGGAGGAGGTAGAGCAGGAGGAGGAGGAGGAGGAGGACAACGACGACAATATCCAGGACAGTGAAGTGGAAGATGAACGTAAAAATGGCTGAAGACGAGATACGAGAATGAGAAGGAGGGATAAGATGAAGAATAAGGACAAGACGAACAGAAGGAGATGGAAGAGGAGGAGGAGGAGGAGGAGGAGGAGGAGAATCATTGCCGGGAGTGAATGGCGCTCCTTCCCGCGGCTCTCGGCTGAGGGTCGTCGGGCTATTTTTCATCATGGACCGATAGATTTTTTAATTTCTTTAATGGCAGACAAATGCACGACCCCCGAGGCCGCCCCGCCGCGCTGCGCCCCGCTGAGGGAACGGTAATGGCGTATTGCAACTTCTTCTGCTAGTGCTGCTGTTATTACTACTACTACTAGTACTACTACTACTACTACTACTACCTCTGCTGCTACTGTACTACTGCTTGCTCTTGTTCTTATTTTTGTCCATGTTTGTGTTCTTTCTCCCTGCAGCAACAGTAACAATAATAAAAATATCAACAACAACAACAACAACAACTACTACTACTACTACTACTACTACTACTACTACTACTACTACTACTACTACTACTACTACTACTACTACTACTACCACCACCATCACCACCAACCACTACACTCATAAAGAATCCACGAATTTCCACACGCCAACTTATATCCCTCCGTGCACTAAGATGATGAAGTGAGATGCAGGGAGGTGAACAGAATAGCTCTTTACTAACGAGGAAGAGAACATACAACTCTTGATATTGAGAAGCATTAGGGCGCCTGGATCTGCGTTTAAGTAGTTGGTAGTGTAGTAATTTGATGATCGTATAGTAAAAAAGTGACGAAATAAAAAAATGGGCGTGATTTGACCTTTGAAAACCATCCCATTCTTTTCTTTATAAGTGTTTGGTAGAAAAGTGATGTAAAGTAAGTATTAGCTGCAATTTAACCCTTTCGAAAACACAGTATCGATTCCATTAAATTCTGCTAGATGTTGTTCAGGGATATTATCAAGTTAGCAATGACACTTTTCACTATCAAAGGGTTGTACGCAAATCATCGACTTCTTCATTCAGCACAATCGTATTCATTCTAGTGTGACTGACTAATAGGAGACTGGATCTGGAAGTCTCCTCCTGCTTCTGCATTTCCTCCTCTCTATGACTTGATCTGTTACAAAGGAGGAATATTAAGTCTCTCTCTCTCTCTCTCTCTCTCTCTCTCTCTCTCTCTCTCTCTCTCTCTCTCTCTCTCTCTCTCTCTCTCTCTCTCTCTCTCTCTCTCTCTCTCTCTCTGAAAATAAACCCTATCTAACATTAACGAGATATCAAATACGAATAAAACTTTATCATAATAACTCTTACTATACAAAATCTCTTATCTTCTAGGTCATCCAGCCTCTTCCTCCTCTCCCCTTCCCTCTCTGCTCCACTCCCTCCCACCTTCCCCCTCACTCTCACGTTTCCCTCCCGGGCCTCACAATATCAGTCTGGGAAACTCGCGTGGGAAAAAGCGGGATTCAGTGCACTTTTCAGCAGCAATATATTATGGGCAAGTGTTTTGGCAGAGCAGCCCGAGTTTGGCTAAGTTGGGAAAGAGTTGGAAAGGCGTGCCTCCCTGCCTGCCTGGGTGCGAGGGAGCCAGGGGAGGGGTGGATACGAGGGATGGGTGGAGACTCTTGCATGGAAGAAGGGAAGAGGAGGAGGAAAGAAAGGTATATTAGGAGGAAAGAAGAGAGGAAGGGTAGGAAAGAATGTGCTTACCTGGATAAAGGGAGAAAGGAGGAGAGAAGAAGGGAAGGAGATGCTTGCTTTGAGTGGGAGAGAAGGAAAGAAGGGTGTGTCAGGAGAAAAGGAGAGGTAGGGTAGGAAAGATGCTTGCCTGGAGGTGAGAGAGAGAAGGAAAGGAAGCTGTGTTAGGACATGGGAAGAGAGGAAAGGAGTAGAGATTCTTGTTTGGAGGAGAAAGAGAGAAGAGGAAAGAAAGATGTAGTAGGAGGTAGGAAGAGAGGAATAGAGGATACCAATGGAAGAAGGTGGTGGTGATATCGAGGAAAGACTGATAGCTAAGAAAAAAAAAAATGAAAAGAAAACGGGCATGAAGAAAATGACGGAAAAAGTTAGTGATGCAGATGACAAACGAAAGAAAAGGGAAAGAGAACTGATTACAAACAAAAGTGAATACGGAGAAGAACAGTCAATAAGGAAGGTTAATGAAATACATAAAAACCTTAAAAAAACGAGATCATAAGACACCAGCAAACAACGAAGCAGCCACGAGGGAAAAAAAAAAAAAAATACACGACCAACCAATACCAGACTTGACACGAACAATGAAAAAAAAAATGCATCGAAGCAGAAAAAGATAGGAAAAAGAAAAAACATGAACCAAACTTACTATGGAAAAAAGGAGGAGGAAGGGAAAAAAAAAAAATCTTCATCAACCGCCAAGAAGAGTGAGTGTCTTCTAAGATGGCGTGGCGTGCTGGAGGAGGAAGAAGAGGAGGAAAAGAAGAGAAGAAGAGAACAGAAAGTGGAAGAAAAAAAAAAGAAGGAAGACAGGAAGAGCGTCTCGTGTCTTGAAAGGAATATTGAACGAGGAAAGGTAAGAGAGAGAGAGAGAGAGAGAGAGAGAGAGAGAGAGAGAGAGAGAGAGAGAGAGAGAGAGAGAGAGAGAGAGAGAGAGAGAGAGAAATACTGAGTCGCTAAACATGTACCATTTAAATTTCCACATACGATCCAACCCGTTTAAATATTCTGCGATAGGCTTAGGTGGCACAGTTAGTTGTCAAGGTGTGGAAAGAAAAGATAGCGAGAAAAAAAAAAAAGGAACCAACAAAGAAGTTATTAGAAAGAGCTATGGAAGATGGAAGAATGTGGAGTGGTTGGCGTGTGTGTGTGTGTGTGTGTGGAGTCGCCTTTTGTGGAATGAGGTGTATAGAAGATGGGATGAAGACGAGATGAATGTGTGTTGTGTGTGTGTGTGTGTGTGTGTGTGTGTGTTTGTGTGTTTGTGTGTGTGTGGTAGGCCGGGATGGTAAAGTGAAGTGGTGAGGAGGAAGCGACGAGAAAATATGAGAAAGAAAGAAAAGTAGTAACCGATGAAGGGAGAGGAGGAGGAGGAGGAGGAGGAGGAGGAGGCAAGGAAGAAAGGAGGAGGAGGTGGAGGAGGAGGAGGAGGAGGATGGGAGGTGGAGGTAGTTGTCGAGAGGTTTTTTGAGAAGGTGTTTGAGGAGAAGGAGGAGGAGGAGGAGGTAGAGGTAGAGGAGGAGGAGGAGGAGGAGGAGGAGGAGGAGGAGAAGAAGGAGGTTATGTAAGTTATGTAAGTGAGAATCCACGACAGAAAGTCTTTATATTTGGAAGAA
>NC_087159.1:3425000-3450000 GCF_035594125.1 Scylla paramamosain | reverse complement strand
ATTACTGTATCTTATCCTTCCTTCCTTATCTTCTCTCTCCCTTCACTCCATCAGTATCTCCCCTCTCTTTTCGCACTTCCTTTTTCTTCTCTCCATCTGCGTTACTATTCCTCCATTCACTACTTTGTCTCCTTTCCTTAGCTTCCATCTTCCTCCACTTCCATCTCCACTCCATCAGCACTTCTCCCTCCCTCCAGCCACTCCCTTTTTCTCTCTCCCTCTGCGTCGCTTTCGCCAGGATCGCAATCTTGTCGCAGCTTCAGCCGGAATATAATAGGAAAACTTGCCTTTGTAACGAGCAATTATACAAGTTCGGGAGGGAGGTGAGGAGGGGATTCCACGCCCGGAGACGGAAGAAAACGTTGCCATTACGGAAGACAACGAACCTCGCGCCGCAGACTTACGGGCCATAAAATGAAATAAAACATCTTGCGGAGTTTGGAAAAAAAATCGGCGCTGCTTCCGTCCCCCATCACCCAATCCCAGAACGTCATCCGATCCAGCCTCTTTTTCCCATCTCCTCGTTTCTCCCGCCCTTTAAGTCTCGTCAACCTCTCGCCTTCATTTGTTTTCTCCAGTCAAGGCCTCCATTCTGGTCACACCATCACCACACACCGCCCCTTCAACTCCTTCCAGTTTCTCTTTATCTCTCTTAGTATCTTCAGTCCTTCCAGACCCTCCTGGATGTCTTGTTTCTTTACACCAGTTTCTTCTGATTCCGTGTTTTCTAAGTTTCCGTTATTTTGTTCTTTATCTCTTCCGGCATCGCCCCCTTCAACATCTTCCGTCCAGTCATCTGTTCCAGCCTCTTTATTTAAATGCTTCCTTCGTCCGTACTCGCCTCTTCTTCTTATGGTCTTCCACCCCTCCTCAGATTCTCTTTAGGTCATCCCAACTAAGCTCCTCATTCTTCCATGTTTGGCGGAGGCTGGCCATGGATCATCATAGTGGGTCCCATCTAGACATCCCGGGTGCAAAGTGAACACACATTCACCTGGACACCCTGAAAGCCACCTGAGGATTTCCCGGAAAATTGTTTAGTATAAACTGAACACAGAGGGCTCAAAGAAGACTTGTTAGAATCTGAAAGTCATCAGTACTATAGGCTTCTAAAGCATCTTAAGAATCATCTGGGCATCTGGAAGCCATCTGGATACCCTGGAATCACCACTACACCTTTGACAAATCCCCCCCCCCCCCAAAAAAAAAAATAGCAAATCAGTCACTGGCTTCATGAAAACACCCGGGTTTTATTGGTCACAAGAAAAAGCATTCGTGCATGAGACGGCGAAGCTTTTCCTCAAACCTGCAGAAGCCCACACTGGAACCTTTCGGAAGTCAGAAACCATCACAATGAAAGTAGATGACACTTAGGATAAGGAAGGGACATTACCTGCCGCACACCTGGCCAGCCTCTGAAAGCCACGTGGCCTCCATCTGGAGGTCACCTTGGCACCATCCGCACTTCTGGAGCGACAAGGAAAACATGTATATCAATAGATGAGGCCTTGGCCCAGCCTGACGGGACCATCACTCAGGCGTCGGGGCGTCTCAGCGGCACGGTGACTTCTCGCTCCTCTTCGTCGGTTCACTGAGGGAGGGAAGGCGTCGCTGAGGGAGGTCGAGAGCGTCTCCTGTCTCGCCTGTCTTGCCGCGGCTCATGAGACTCCTCCAGGCTCCTCCAGGCTCGCGGTTTTATGTGCAGGAATTTGTTGGTCCGCGTGTAGCCGCCGGGGACCCTGGCCGCCGCCGCCGCCCCGCTGCACACCACTCGCGAGGTTTTTGTCGGTGTGTTTTTCTGGCGAGTTTGCATAAATAGGCGCGACAGAGCCCCGCGCGTCCCCTGTCCAGGCACGCCACCCATACTAAGCGACGCTCTTATTATTATTATTATTATTATTATTATTATTATTATTATTATTATTATTATTATTATTATTATTATTATCATCATCATTATCATTGTTATTATTATTATTAATTTGTTACTACTATTACTACTACTACTTCTACTACTGCTATTGCTACCACTACCACTCCCACTACTACAACTACCACCACTACTACCCCCCCAACCACCACTACCCAAACCACCAACGCTACCACCACGACCACCACCACCACGACTAGTACTACAACTCCCTCTGCCGCACAACCACCACTTGTGTTCCGCTGCTAATGAATCGCAGGAATCTGAAACATGTGGTTGGTGTAATACAAACCTGGCGATGTATTAAAGGCATGTTCAGGACGATAAACAGGCGAGATAAGCGAGTGGCAAAAAACGAACACCTTATTATCTCTTGTAAGGTGTTGATCATGTACCGGGCGAAGGTGCCCTTAAGTGTTTTGTTTGTCCCACCTTTCCGGATACATGGCCCTTGACAGGTGTTCAGTTTTCCTTTAATGGGGTCACTTGCGCCTGAGTCACCTGAGTGTCTCCCCACCTGCTACTTGCTAGGCTCTCGCCGCGCCAGATGGGGTCACGTACCAAGTTAATTAGTGCATGCAGGTGTGAGCTCATCCGCGCCGCCCCTCGCTGTCCCCACCTGGGCCGCCCTCCTTTCAGTGTCCCCAGCATCACCGCCCCTCTGCGGGAGTTTCTTGACCATCCCTGGGTGTGGAGGTGCCCCGGGGAGTTGCAGGGGACGGAGGAGACGAGGCGGCGGCGGCGGCGGCGGCGGCGAGGTAGAGAATGTGCCTGAAGGAAGAGACCCGCTACGCAACACACCCGCGTGAGCTGTGCAGTGGAGGGGAGCTGTGGATGGTGGCGGGAGGTGTGTGTGTTGGCGGCCAGCCCTCACGTGCAATGGGGCAAGAAACGTATAAACGATCTTGTATCTCTCTCTCTCTCTCTCTCTCTCTCTCTCTCTCTCTCTCTCTCTCTCTCTCTCTCTCTCTCTCTCTCTCTCTCTCTCTCTCTCTCTCGCCGCTTGGGAGGGGAGTCTACATGCCACTCTCAGATAGTTTCAAAGTTTGCTGGAGTTTGTGAAGAGGGGATGGAGGGAGGAGACGCGGGCTGCTCCCCTCTGGTTCTCGTTCCTTGTTTTGGAGTGGCGCCCCAGCCCGTCCTCGCCTGCTCTCGCCCTGCCTCGCCCCGCCCCTGAAACTATCAAGACCCGTGTAACTGTCACGACCAAGTTTTCTAATCGCACCGCCATTCTTCGGCTTTCTTTGCGGCCTTAAGTTATTACGGGTTCTTGGCCTTCCTGATTCTTAGCGTTTTCTGCGCGGGAACGTAAAGTCTCCTTAGCGTCAGGCGAGTGCGGCTTTTTTGTTCCCCGCTGGCCTGGCTTGTTGGCGGGTTGACTGCTTAGTAAATTAGCTTTCTTGCCTCGCGCTACGTGATTGACTGACTTGTCAGCTGACTGGCGGGCAAGATGAGTGGTCGCCTTACTAGGACCGCTGGCCGCCTTGTAGGTTATTTAGTGTTACGGGAAAAAATGACGCCGGACAGTTGGCCCTCCTGATGATCGGCTGGCGGGGGTCTTGCGCCCGGCGGAATACGCGAAAGGTTGTTTGGTAACCTGACTTGCTGATTCCATGTGTGACTGTGTGACTGCCCGGCCGGCCGGCCGGCCGTCCTATGGGCGGCGGTGCGGTCACTTCTCGGCTACTCCTGTTCAGCTGCATGTGACTTTGTTCTCGCTGGCTAGCTGCATGGCTGCATCGCCGACTGGCTGGCTGGCTGACTGGTTGGCTGGCTGTTGACTGGCTTGCTGCATGGCGAATTGACTGGTAGGCTGGCTGGCTGGCTGGCTGGCTGCATGCATGGCGGACTGGCTGGCTGGCTGGCTGGGTGGCTGGCTGGTTGGTTGGCTGGCTGGTTGGCTGGCTGGTTGGCTGGCTGCATGGCCGGCTGGGTGGCTGGCTGGCTGGCGGGATGGCTGGCGGGTGCTGTAAGTGGCTGTTGGGAGGGGGATGGGGGGTGAGGGGAGGAAGACAACAAAGGAATAACACGCTCGGATTTCAGAACTCAATTGCACTTACGGATATCAAGGCAATTTTACATAACCGCAAGTTACATTCCTCCGCTGTGACCGGGAAGCTAATCAGCCGACGCGACGCGACACTCCCGGCCTGCAGCCAGCCCGTCAGCCGGCAGGTGCGGCGTGCCCCCAGCCGGCACGACTCGTGGAATATTAACTACAAGTCCTACCCGTCCGTGACCCGCCAGGACCCGGCCGGACGTGACGAGCCCAACATATAGGGTTGTAATGTTATTGTAATTAATAGATTCAGGTGGTGCGAGGGAGGAGGAGGCGAGGCAGGAGGGGAGGGAGGGGGAGGCGGCTGACGTTCTGGCTGGGAGACGGAGGCGCCGCGGGCGAGCGAATAGAAGAGCAACACACCACAGGCTGTTTCAGTGACCCGCTCCCTCCTCCTCTCTCCCTCGTCCCTCACTGCCCTCCTCTCCCCTTCTCCCTCCTTCCCCTCCTTGGCTGACCTCTGAATATTAAAGAATATCGAGCAATAAGACTCTGAGGCATCCGACAAATAATGATGGTAATGATACAGACATAAAGAAGGTTTGACGCGTCCCCATTCGTTCTGAGTCGGAAATTCAGACCCTGAGAGCCCAGAGGAGGAAGCGACCCAAGATATTAAGATTATCAAAATTGCTTTCTCTCCTCTTCTTTTTTTTTATTTTTATTTTGGGCTAAGTGTTGTCAAGGTGCAGCGTCCAGCACCTGCCCGACCACACACTCAGTAACCACTCGGGAGATCCGCCATGTTGCATCCACCACCTCCAATACAATCTCCACCATCACTATCGCCACCACCACCACCACCACCACCACCACCACCACTACCACCACAATTGGCAACATGGCCACTTTAACTATCACTGTCATCACCACCACCACAACCATATCCTGTTCTCGCATTCAGCATCACACCCCTCTAGTACCACCATCACCACCACCATCACCACCACACAACCACAACCGTCACCACAGGCAAACCCCTTTCTTCCCCCTCTCCCTCTTCCCCTTTCCTCCCCTAGCTCCCACTCCCATCCCTTCCTTCCCCCTCCCTCCCCAAGCTCCAGCTACCCCGCCGCACGTTGTTGGGTAGACGTCACGTACAGATAAAATGAAAACTCCGAAAGAAATTATCAAAATAAGAAAAAATGGATCTTGGTTTATCGCCGCCATCGGGAGTCCGGGAATCCTGCGCCTGTTATTACTGCTCTTATAAATTAGCATAGGTACGTGAGAATCAGGGGCGTCATTTGTCAGGGCAGTGATCACCGTTATGGTATAAGGCAAGATAATGGCTGTGCTTGATTGTGAGCCCGGGGAGTGAACGCCTCGTCCTGCCGCCGCTTGCCCCGGAGACCACCACCACCCCTCTCCCCCTCCCCGTGACCCTTGCCTCTCCCTGACGCTTCCGATTTTCATTAGTTTAGGAGGCAGCGTCGCAGGCGGCGGCGGCCATCCTGATAAACATATGTAAAACAACGCCGAGTAGCTTATTCAGGAGTCAATTAGCATGAGTAACGGGGTGCAGGGCAGCGCCTCGGTAACGCTAGCGGCAGGTTGCCGGTTTGGGCCTTCTCTTCCCTTCCCTTCCTTTCCCTTCCCTTCGTCGCCACCGGGCCACCAGTCGTTGTTTAGCGCCTGACAATAAGAGAGACCACGAGCCGGCCACCGCGCCTGCAGGAGATAGCCTTCACTGCCACCTGCTGTGCCTCCTGCAGTTAAGACTCATCATTTTGCACACTAAAATTTGATACAGGCGCTGCTGTGTCGCCGGCCATTACTCTCCAGGCGGCTTGTATTTCTGCGACACGGCTCACCCTGAGTTGTGAGGCCCAGCGGCAAGCATAATGAAGCCCCGCAGCATGCTAATTGAAGCGCTTCGGGCAAGTATATTGAGAATCGAGCGACAAACATAATGAGGCCCGCACCGGGCTGGGCGAGGCCCTGCATCAAGGCCCCTCGCTGAAATACTGCTGAGGCTGGTGGGGCGGGCCGGCAGGGGTGCAGCAGGAGGTGTGGCGGGCAGCGGGCACACGCTTGGTGATAGCCTCGCGGGACGGATGGCAGGGCGCTCCGGCAGGCAGAGTAAGGCCCCGCGCCTGGCTCACTGAGGCTCCCTGGCACACGTACCGAGACCGTGTCGGCGAGCTGAGTAGGGCCCCGCGGTGAGCATGCTGATGACGCCGGCGACACGCTCACCGAGGGTGTGTGGAGGGCGGTGTGGAGGGTACGCACTCCGCCAGCAGGAACGCCTTGGTGACCTTTGGGGCGCCTCAGGAAGCATTAAGAATACACTTTAGGAAGCAGACGGACGGGCTTATCATAGAGGAAATTAAGGTGAATAAAACGATGATGTAGCATCTCATTCCCCTGCCTGCGATAAATCTTTGTGGGTGTGAGGGGGAGGGGGGGCGGGGTGACGTCAGCATGGTATACACACTTATTGGCCAGGCTCTGTGGGATCCGCCCGTGTGTCTGCCGCCTGAGCCTCGCCGGGGCCATATCGGATCACCTTCCTGTGATAAGTTTATATGTCTTGGTGCACTCGTGTCCTGCGCTGGCCTGCTGGCGCCGCATTGCTGGGTGACTGTGTTGTTGTTATTACTATTATTATTACTACTATTATTATTATTGTTATTATTATTATTATTATTATTATTATTATTATTATTATTATCATCATCATTATTATTATGTTGAGTCTCGGCAGAAAGGAGTGTCACGTTCCTTGCGGTTTTCCCACGAGGAGGACAAGGAGATTCATCACACTCGCTGCACTGAATAACCTTTTTAAGTGGAGGGAATAATGAAACTGTACTGCTGCTGCTGCTGCTCCTGCCACCACCACCACCACCACTACTACTACTACCAGATTGCTGCTACTGCCACTACTACTACTATTACTACTACTACTACTACTACTACTACTACTACTACTACTACTACTACTACTACTACTACTACTACTGTTGCTGCTGCTGACATATAAAGACTACCATCACTTATTCGCTAACCTCGTCTCCGTGGATATTACACCTCCCTTTTCTTCTTGAACACGCTGCCCCGCGTCTCCAATAATCAACCTACACTGTATTCAGGTCCGTGGGTCGTTAAACCACCTGGATTTTTTTTTTTCAATGCAACACAAATATCGACACAATTATTTTCATAGATGCCTTTCGTAGGAATATCCAAAGCCTTATTATAATACCAGACTTTTGCTGGTGATGGTGGAGGTGGAGTTGGCGGAGGTGGAGGTGGTATGTACTGCAGTTAGTCAGATTAGCCTACAGCACTCACTTCCACAGTATTTTGTGTTTTCCCTTAATCCTCTGATCCACTGGCAATCTCCTTACAAAACCTGACAGCTGATAGACTGTCACCATATCAGAGCCTTTGGGAGTGAAGTGAAACGCTAGGCAGGATGGGAGTGAATGAATGAGAGAGGCAAATAGGTCTGACGCTGAGAGCACAAAGGCTACACTTGGTTGCCCCTCCGTCAGCGTGCTTGTCTTGTGTATATTTCAAAGCGGGGAAGGATAGAGGTGAAGTCAGACACGGGATGCGGAAAAGTGAAAGGGACGTGTCAGACAAGGAACTGAAGAAAGGCTAGAGCGAAATGAGAACCGGACGGCAAAGTGAAGATCTGAAATTCAACGGAAAAAAAGGAGAGTTAGGGAAGGGAAGGGAAAAGAAATTGGTGGCCTGGAGGGAGTTAGAAGAAAGAACAGTTGTTATCGGGGAGAAACAAGCAGAAGAGGAAATAGAAAAGGACAAGAGAGGTTTAGGGAGGAAAGGAAAGAATACGGTATTGAAGTATAGATGGCAAGGAGAAAGAATATTTAGTTCAGAAAAGGAAATAAAGGACTTTGCTAACAAGAGGAGGAAAGGTAGAGTATTGAAGTGAGATATACATAAAAAGAATATGCAGTTCAGAAAGGGAAGCACATAACTAACAAGAAACTCACTAGGGAAGGTGAGAACCAAAAGAAGGAGAAAGCCGAGTATATAGTTTAGTCTTATGCATTTATTATGTAACATTAGCATCACACTGAATTACTGGCTTCAGGGACACGGGTTATGCCATCATCCGTGAGGTAAAGATCTAGTTGATGAAGAAGAACAAGGCGGGAGGCGGCGCTTCATGCTCGGTGCTTCATTAAGGGAGGACCAAAGGCGGGACGTACGTTGCTTGTCACCGTTCACTCTCCTTCTGGATATCAAGGAAAATGTGTGGAAATTTGTTTATATTTTCCTGTCCACGAGAAATCAGAAATTTGTAGGAAATATGTTAAATTAGGAAGAAGTTGTTGAATATGATTGATGGATTCGAAAAAAAAAAAAAATAAAGCTGAGGTAAAAATTATACTGTTAAGGAAAAGAAATACAGATTTTCGCGTATGTTTGATATAATGTGTATTTTCTTTATTCTTATGGAGATCTGCCCATGTTTCATCTCCCTTTCATAGAGATCTGGCACTGCAATCTTCACCTCACACTAAAGCAGTCACTAAGAAATATGTCAAACTATTTATCCAGAAAAAAAAGTGAAAATACACTTTGGAAAAAATCATGAAAAAGTTAGGAAATTTTGTTTAAATAAAGGAATGTGATCCGTGGTTGTCACTGTCCTAATGTGCTAAGATGCATACACTTAAGCGTTAGCGGTGGTGGTGGTGGTGGTGGTGTAAGCCGCAGGAAGAGTGTCAGGAGCTTCAGTGTCAGTGGTGGTGATGGTGGTGGTGATGATGGTGGTGGTGGTGGTGGTGATGATGGTGGTGGTGGTGAAAGGCACAATTGCATAACTTGTGTCGTAAGGATAAATTATTTTGTTGTTGTCCTGGCGGGAGTTGTTGGTCTTGTTGTGTCTATTATTATGTTATTTATTTATTATGATTATTTTTTCCCCACATTCATCTCTCTTTGCGTGTCTGTCGCTCTTTATACAGTTTTTATTATACACGTGCGTATTTATCTTCCCACTGTCTGCAACATATACATACATACATATATATACACACAGTCACACATACACACACACATACTCTCTCTCTCTCCCTCTCTCTCTCTTTCTCCTACGCTGGCCTTTATTAATCTGTACTCTCACACCTCCACGTGTTGCCGTATTTCACAGCATTCCACGTATTTTCCCGCCGCCATACGAACACCTTTTAGCCTCCAGTCACGGAGACAAAGTGTCCAATATTTTTCTATTCGGGGACACCACCTTTTTTTTTTCCCCCAGTCCCCCCTTCCGTCCCTCCCTCAGATGTGATGGTGTTTGTTGTTTTCGTCGCGTTTTCTATGGCTCTGTCTGACGAAAATGTGGTGCTAGTGTCGGCTCGGCGATTATTATTATTTTCATTTTGGGTTTCTTGTGTTTTTTTCAGGTTTTTAAGTTATTTTGGTTTGTAAGTTTGGGTGAAGTGAGCTGAGTGAGTGATGAGTGAATAGGAACAAAGGACTGATTAATTTAACTGGTTGATTTGTTGAATGATAGATTGATTGATGTGGCAGTAGAAAGAAGACGAATAATGTACTTATAAATTCTCCGTGGTCTGATTGAAGGATGAACAAGTGAAGGTTGAACAAATGAACACAAGAACATCAGAAAATAAGACGAGTTACAAAAGGTCTGTTGATATAAACAAGGCAACCAGCTTCTGACCTCTGAAAATTTAACATCTATTATCATCATCCATATATTTAGCTTATCTTAGGTTAGGTTAGGTCGAAACTGCCTGCCATTCACGAAACTATGTATTGTGAATGAATAGACGAGTCACCGTGTGTCTGACAGCAGGTGTGGTAAACTAGATTATAGTGAAAGGTGATGTTCTTTAAAGTTTAATTCGTTGTTCTTGTGTTGTTGAACGTATCGCATGGACGACTATTAGAAAGTAAAGACTGGCTGCATGATTGGGGGAAAAATATCAGATGTTTGATTTTTTGTTTGCATGATGAAATTATTATAATTGGTATTGTTTTTTTAGCTGTGGTTTTATTATTATTATTATTAATATTATTATTATTATTATTATTATTATTATTATTATTATTATTATTATTATTATTAGCATCAGCATCAGCAGCTCCTGAACTATTATTACTACTACCACTACAAAAAAAAAATAACAACAACAACAACAACTACTACTACTACTAATACTACTACTACTACTACCACCACCACCACTACTACTACTACTGTACTACTATTACTACTACTACTACTGCTGCTGCTAGTATCACCACCCCACCACAACCATCTTGTGAAAGTGCTACTATGTTTAATTTCACAATTGATTTTCACATACACATGCGCACAGTCTGTCCTCACACACACACACACACACACACACTAATCGCCAGCCAGCCTGTGCCTCACGCGTTATCTGTCTGATCGCTTATCGCAAAAACTGGAAAATGTTGCAGGAAACTCCCTTAACCCGGTACTGTGTGTGTGTGTGTGTGTGTGTGTGTGCACTATACATACACTACACGCGAAAAAAATAATGGAAGTTTAGTATAGGCAGTTTGTCTTCTCACTTACTTTCATCCAGACTTACACTCCTAATAATTCACACTCTTGAATCACTCCTGTGTGTGTGTGTGTGTGTGTGTGTGTGTGTGTGTGTGTGGGAGTCCTGCTAGCTAGTGGAGCAACACACACCATTCACTCTCTCTGTGTTTAGCGTTTCCCCGCGATATCAAGTCGTCTGATCCACCAGTTGTCAGGTTTTTAAAGATTATCATCAGATTAAAGGACTTGAGATTGAGGTAACAACAAAAATAGTGGAAGTATAGGTTGTTAGTCCACTTTTGACCCATTCCTGCATTTAATGGTTAGGTTAGGTTAAGTTAAGTTAGGCTAGGTTAAG
This sequence comes from Scylla paramamosain, assembly GCF_035594125.1. NCBI lineage: Eukaryota > Metazoa > Arthropoda > Malacostraca > Decapoda > Portunidae > Scylla > Scylla paramamosain. The sequence continues at coordinate 3,439,133 of NC_087159.1, read as the reverse complement.
ATCCATATTCTGAAACGCTTCTGCTTATACTTCCGCTGCTTTCAAAATGCTCTACTTAAAGTTACACTGGTTCTTAATGGTGTTTTTACGGTTGTAGTGACAGGTTAACAAGATTTCTACATTATTAACAGGAGAAACACTCTTGAAAACACGGCTAATCATCGCTGTGACCTTTAAAATTTGTCATGGTGAGAAAGCAAAGCGTTTCAGAATGCCGTCTTAGGTTAGGTGATGGTGGTGATGGTGGTTCACAATCAGTGCCAACAGTGCCAACAGATTTCCAGTGTCACGTACCGCAGTGCCGTTTGTGCCGCAAATGTAGCAGCATATCATATTCACACGGCACATTACTCCTGACACACACACACACACACACACACACACGGTTCAAGTTTTCACACCTGCCGCATCGCTTGTTGTTACCTAGTTGATGATCTTCACAGTCAATAGTATTCATTTCACGCTTGTCCATTTCACCGCCTCGCTGTTAGTCTTTTATTCATAATGTCCCGCAGACTTTACGACGATCGGCTGCTGCTTAAGATTACTGCCAGTTTCGTTAACCCAAATAGCACCTTTGATTACGTCTCTGCCCTTTAAATTTTTACGGCCGGCGTGGTGGTGGTAGTGGTGGTGGTGGTTCTGAGTTGGCGGAGGAATACTCAGTCCGTTTATTGGGCGGGAGCTGTTGCGTTTTACATTTTTTTTTTTTAACTCTCAAAGCTTTACGATCTTTATCCGCCTTCCTCCTCCTCCTCCTCCTGCTCCTCCTTCTTTTGGCGCAGGTGAAAATCTTCAGCGGTCGTTTGAAGCAATTTTGTTCTCCTACATTTTTTTTTTTTTTTATCTCCGTCATTTGTACTTTTTCTTTTCTTTTTTTTCTTTCTTTTTTTTCTTCATTGTGCTTTGTGGTTTCTTATAAAAATTCTTGCTTGCTTGTTCCAGTTCCTTCTTCCTCACTTATTGCCTTTCGTTTTCTTCTCTCCTTTTTTCTCCTTTCACAATCATCATCATTATCTTCATTTTATTATTTTATTTTATTTTATCTTCTTCTTCTTCTTCTTCTTCTTCTTCTTCTTCTTCTTCTTCTTCTTCTTCTTCTTCTTCTTCTTCTTCTTCTTTACATCAGTGAAAAGAAACATCCTTCGGAGATCAAATAAGCCTCTCTCTCTCTCTCTCTCTCTCTCTCTCTCTCTCTCTCTCTCTCTCTCTCTCTCTCTCTCTCTCTCTCTCTCTCTCTCTCTCTCTCTCTCTCTCTCTCTCTACAACAATCCCAAGATACTTAAACAACAAACAACAAACAGGTGACACATCTCTGATTACCACACCTGTATGAATGACGGTTGGAAAGATGGTGGAGTGGAGTGGAGTAGCCGAGGGAGTGACCGAGGCGAGTAAGTGGACCGGTTGAGGAATGGATGTGGAGTTATGGGCGGTTTTAACGTAGTGGTGCGGCGGGAGATTTGATGGCTGGGAAGGGAAAAAGTTGCAAAGCGGAGAAGATCTGTGGGGAAGTGATCTGAGAGTTGCAGGAATGTTACTGACGTTGGTTGGAGATGAGACGAGATGAGACGAGAAGAGAGGAGAAATAAAGACAAGAAAAGAAAAGATCAGGGCATAACAGAACAGAACAGAGAAGAGAATACGAGAGAAGAGGAGAAAAGAGACGAGTTTGGCAGAGAGAGAGAAAGAGAGAGAGAGTAGAAAGCGAAAGATAATTAAGAGAAATGTGAAACTTAACTAAAAGAACATCTGGGGAATAAAAAGAAATGAGAGTGGTCAGAGAAGAATGAAGAAGATAAGATAAGGTAAAAGCAAAATATCAAGAAAGTAGAAAGGACTGAAGGAGAGATGAAGTATAAGAAAATTAAGGGATATGAAAGTAAAGGAAATAAAAAATAAGTGAAAGAAAGACAAGAAGGAAATAAAAAGGAAGTAACAGGGAGGATGATGTTGAAATTGATAAAAGAGACAGGTATAGAGGATTAGAGAGAGAGAGAGAGAGAGAGAGAGAGAGAGAGAGAGAGAGAGAGAGAGAGAGAGAGAGAGAGAGAGAGAGAGAGAGAGAGAGAGAGAGATGCGATGTCATGATAGAAAGTTTATTTTATGCTGCGTAATTCGTATTAAATATTATTACTTTTTTCTTTTTTTGTCATTCCATAAGAACTACTTCCCGAGACTTTCACCACAATCTTAAAAGTGTTAATTGCTGTTGGAAATAATAAGTCATGATAGTTATGATGGTAAGAGTGATAATAATGGTGATAATAACTACTACTACCACTACTACTACTACTACTACTACTACTAATAATAATAATAATAATAATAATAATGATAATGATGGTCAGTGTGATAATAACAATAATAATAACGGTAATAATGATGGCAATAACAACAACAACAACAACAATAATAATAGTAATAATAACTAATAATAGCAATAATAATAATAATAAGAAGAAGAAGAAGAAGAAGAAGAAGAACATAAATAGAATAAGAAAAAGAAATATGAAAATAAGGAGAAACAAGAAAATAACAAAGATAAAATAAAAAAAAGGATAGGAACAAAATAGAAGGAATACAGGAAAGAAACAGAATAAATAAAACGGAAAACACAGAGAGAGAGAGAGAGAGAGAGAGAAACAAAGGGAGGGAAGGTTCGGAAGCAAGCAAAGGCGAGGCGCGTGGAGGAGCTTAGCAAACGGAGGAAAGATAATACAGTTCTACATAATATAATTTCCTTGAACCCTTGCTTTGACCGCTAACACCTGGAGGTCGTGTGTGTGTGTGTGTATGTGTGTGTGTGTGTGTGTGTGTGTGTGTGTGTGTGTGTGTTATGTATCTCATTTGGCCCATTTTACATTTATTTAATTGTTTATGCTTTTGTTTTCTATTTTAATGTAACTACAATAATCACTTCTACTACTACTACTACTACTACTACTACTACTACTACTACTACTACTACTACTACTACTACTGCTACTACCACCACTACCATTATGTAGAGCTTCAGTGGACCTTTCTTTATTAATTAATTCCCATTTATTTATTGATTCATTTACTTATTTATTTATTTATTCATTTATATCCGTAAGCAATATCACAAGCATATATAATTTTTCACACGTCATGTCACGTTTATTACATTCTTCAAACATCAAAAAAAAAAATAAAAATGAAAAGAATTACACTATTTGTCATAAGTGGATATTTTTTCCCTAGTACACGTGTGAAAAATCCAATTTAATTACACCCACGCTTGAGAGACAGACTAATCCCCAGCTGGCGCCGCCCTAATAAGTCCACCCAGGCGACAAGATGAAACCCTTGTCGCGAATTAAAGCTCTTGTCGCAAATTATCCATAACAGTAATTGAACCCCGATGCGCCAAGGTGTAATTGAAACTTGTACGTAATTCTGGCCATGGCTTGTCCCTTTTCCTGTGCCTTTGTGGTGCTGTGTCCTTTTTTTTTTTTTTGTGCACGTTGTTCTTCTATGGTGAATATTTTCTGTTGTTTTATTTTATTTATTTATTTTTTTTCCATGTTCGTTGTTGCATTTTTTTTTTGTGTGTGTGTGTGTGTGTTTGTTTTCATGTACGTTGCCTCTTTCCTGTACGTTTTTTTTTTTCTGGTCGTGGCTTGTCCTTTTTTTTTTTTTACCTGTTCGTTGTGATGTGCTTCATTTTCTGTATGTTTTTTTTATTTTTTTTATTTTGTGGTACGTACTTTCTGGTCTTTTTCCGTACGTGCGTTGTCGTTTTATTGCGTTAGTCTTTTTTTTTTCGTTTTCGTCTCTTCGTTTTTCCATTTTTTTTTTTTTTTTTGGGGGGACGCCCTTTTCCTGTATATTGTTCCTTTTTTCCTGTAAGTTTATTCCCCGCTTTTTGTACGTGCGTTGTCTCCTTTTTCCTGTCCGTATATCTGCCTATATTTCTAGCTATATGGATTTGCTCTTCCCTCCCTCAAGTCCCTACCCTTATTTTGCCACCACCGTCACCACCATCTTCTCAATTCTTCTGCTGCTTTTCCTTTTCCTCATTCGAATCTTTCCATCCGCCAGTGTTTCCTTCTCCTTTGTTCCCATACCCAGCTCATTTTTCATTTATTTCTCACCAGTCTTTCTCTTTTCTTACACTAATTTCTTCCCCTTCTTCCTCTCTCCTGCCCTAGTCCTCGTCTTGAATTTTGTTCCGATTTTCATTGTGTACCTTCATTCCTTCGATCTTTCTTGCTCCGAGAAGGTGAGGAGAAGGGAGAGAAGAAAGACAGGATAAAGGGAAGACAAGAAAAACAAGAAAGGATACAAGAGGAGCAATAAAGAAGGCACAGAAAGGATACGTGATCAGAACAGCAGGATGATGATGAGCTGTGACATTTGCACATCACTTCAATCTGTCACGCCGGAACTCCTGAAGGCGGCGGTCGGTCCTTTTAAGTCTGCCCGGCATTGCGTAAGGGGCGGCGTGGCTCCTCTGAGGGACACTGGAGCACACTGGAATGGGAGGGGCTGGGAGAGGGAGGAGATTTGGGAGTGACTGTGGGTGATCACGGTGTGTGGGATACAGACATCATGCCGCTCACCTGTCGTCGCTTGATTGCACCTCCTGTCACCTGGGCGGGGCGGGGCGGGGCTAGGAAGGGTGGGGCGGGGCGGGGTGGAATGGAGGTTCTAATTCTGAAACATTTCTGCGCCGCATCTCCATTACATTCAAAAGGCTGTAAGTGACTGAAGTTACACGGGTTTTTAAGGGTGTTATTACGGTGTTCTGGGGAGAAATTAACAAGATTCCTATATTGCTAATAATAGAAACACTCGAGAACCTGGCTAATCATTTCTGTCGCCTTTGAAAATAGTCGTGGTGAAGTTACACGGGTTTTTAAGGGCGTTCTTTACGGTTTTAGATGACGTTATTAAGATTTCCATATTATTAACAGGAGAAACACTCTTGAGAACCTGACCAAACATCTCTGTGGCCCTTGAAAATATAATCGTGATGAGAGAGCAAAGCGTTTCTCAATACGGGCCGGAAGAAGGCGGTCTCCCTTTTTGGTGAGTGTCCACGGCTCATCGTATTCTGTAGGTGCTCCCAGGTGTCCTCAGGTATTCGCGAGGTGTTACTTTCAGGTGTGCCAATGTGCTCCGTACCAAATTTTGTCAGTCAGGTGTGTTCTTTTCTTTCTTACTCTTTTTTTTTTTATAGTCAGGTGTTCCCAGGCTTGCTTTGTCACAGGTGTTTGCAGGTGTTCTCCAGGTGATCTGTTGTAGGGGTAGCTTTCTCTTGTTTTCTTTTCTGACTATATGAATTAGGAGAGAATTATAAAAGTATGTAATTTTTGTTACGTTTTACCTTCTCTGGCTTTCTCTTTTATGATGAAAGAAAGAGAGATAAGGACGTAAATTAAGGAAGGTATGATTGAAAGAAGATGAAAACACAACGTGGAAAGCATAGAAAGAAGGGAAGAAAGGTGGTTGGCTTAGTTGTTTTATCCTCTCTCGTCTCTCTGTGGTGGAAGAGAGAGAGAGAGAGAGAGAGAGAGAGAGAGAGAGAGAGAGAGAGAGAGAGAGAGAGAGAGAGAGAGAGAGATCAGACAAAAGAAATGAATAAATTAAAGACGAAGAAAACTGAGGAAATCAAGGAAGAACACGATCACATAAAAAAAGAGAGAGAGAAAAAAAAAGAAGCAAGGAAATAAGAAGAAAAGGGAAGTAGAAAGGAGAAAGAAGAAGAAAGGAAGGAAGGAGGAAGGGAAGAAAAATAGTCGGCTGGCAGGAGCTTGACTGTCTCACGTCTACCGATAAAAATGAAGTTACGTGAACATCGATTGAGCCATTAGAGCCACAGGTGAGGAGGAGGCAGGGAGGGAGGGATGGAGGAGGAGGGGGGAGGGAGGGAGAGGCAGGAGAAGAAAGGACTATAAGACTGGCCGGATGACAAAAAGGGAACGGTGGCATCGGTGTGCGGATGATTGTTATTGGCTCGTGTTATTATTGTCTTCTCTCTAACTACTTAATCACTGCAATTTCCAATGATACCTTTATATTCTTACGTCTGTTTTATTTTTTGTCTTGTTTCTTCCTCTTTCTCTCCCTCTCTGTCTGTCTGTCTCTCTCTGTCTCTCTCTCTCTCTGTCTCTCTCTCTCTCTCTCTCTCTCTCTCTCTCTCTCTCTCTCTCTCTCTCTCTCTCTCTCTCTCTCTTACAACAAAATTCCTGTTTCCCCTTTTTTCTGTTATTTTTTGTCCGTGTTTTTTTTTTTTTATTTATTTTTTGTTTATTAGTTGTAGTTTCAAAAAGCTATTACAACAACCCTCATTTCATTTTTTTTTTTTTAGTAAACTTTTGGTATTCCCATTTTTTTTTTTTTTACTATTCTTTTTATTTTTTTATTAGTTTTCTTTGGCCGGGTTTCGAGTTAATGCCTTTTGCAATCCTCGGTAACTTTTCGCTTTATTACATCGCCGCCCTAACTCGCCGGCCGCCGTAATAAGATTTTCGGGGTCTCCAGTCGCGTCTCCTGGCCGGCCTCGCGTTGTCCTGCGTGGCGCGACCTCTGAATTACGTGTATCATGAATTCACTTTGTCCTGAGTTGATGATTCGGTTGAGTGTACGCAGATAGCCAGCCTCTCTCTCTCTCTCTCTCTCTCTCTCTCTCTCTCTCTCTCTCTCTCTCTCTCTCTCTCTCTCTCTCGTTCTCTCATCATCTTTACCTTCTTGCATTTCTTACTTTAGATTAGATGGTTTATCTTATCACAAACAGCCGCTTTCCAGATCTGCTCCTGTTTACTCTCTCTCTATCTCTCTCTCTCTCTCTCTCTCTCTCTCGCACGCTCTCTTTCATTTGCATTGTTTTGGTACCTTCTTTCATGTATAATCTTATTTAGCTTTCGTTCATTTAAGCAGTTTGTTCATTATACTTTTTTTTATCTTGTGTGTAATCTAATTTTCTTTCTTGCCTTTTTGAATTTTCTTTCCCCACCTTGCGCCGTTTTGTTGATTATTTCCATGTTTTCTCGTGTTGTTTTTTATCCAGTCAGTCAGCCAGCCAGCCAGCCTCACTCTCTCTCTCTCCCCCCCACCATCTCTCTCTACCTTGATGTCTCACCGCCACACGATGCTCACTTGTTTTCTTATATGTATATATTTATTTATTTTTTTTAATCCTCTACTCCTTCTTTTTGTTCTCGTCCTTCGTGTCTTTCGTGTTATCTTCCCGCGGTTTCAATAAATTATACTAGTGAAGGATAATGAAACTCATCGCGGCTCTGTGTGTTGGTGTCTTTTGCAACGCTGGCCACACTTCAATCCTTCCTTCTTTTGTTCCTTAATGCCGCTGCTGTGTTTGACGCTGGTGGGGGAGCTAGTTTCTCTCTCTCTCTCTCTCTCTCTCTCTCTGTCTCTCTCTCTCTCTTGCAGTTTTTATATCCTGCCTCTACTTTACATTATCACAAACAGCGTCGTTCGAGATTTATTGCTATTATCTCTCTCTCTCTCTCTCTCTCTCTCTCTCTCTCTCTCTCCTCTCTCTCTCCTCTCTCTCTCTCTCTCCTCTCTCTCTCTCTCTCTCTCTCTCTCTCTCTCTCTCTCTCTCTCTCTCTCTCTCGTATGTTAAGTAAACCCTCTGCCTAAACTCTCCCTCACGCAGAAGGTTAGCAGGATCAAGGAGAGGACTTATGTGTTATCTGAGTGTTATTTTAGGAGTCCCTGGGTTTTGTTTTGGCGAGTCTCCCTCCATAATATTGTTTCCGATACCGAGAACTTGAACGCTTGTAAGTGCACGCAAACACACACGCTCTCTCTCTCTCTCTCTCTCTCTCTCTCTCTCTCTCTCTCTCTCTCTCTCTCTCTCTCTCTCTCTCTCTCTCTCTCTGCCAGCTTGTTCTTCGTGGCTTTTTTTTTGTTTTGTGTGATGTTTCCTTCTTTTCTCTAGTTCTGTTCTGCTCTTCGGTTTAGTGAAGCTGATTTGTGGCCGGTTTATGTAAAGGTTCAGTTCGTCTCATGTATTTATGAGTTATAGATTGGTAATGTTAGTGATCGTATAGGTAACTGAGGCGTAATTCTGGTGAGTCTATTAGTAAAAGGTTCGTAATGTTAGTGATCTCTTTGCTAGGACTCGTAATATGAGTGACTTAGTTGTTAGAAAGGAGCCTTGATGTTGGTGATTCCATTGTTTAAGGATTTATATCAGTGACTACATTTCCCAATAGATTCGTAATACTGTGTTCGTGTGATATTTTTCCTATTGCTTGAAAACTACAAAATAGTTGCTCAGTTTTTTTTTTTTTTTTTTTTTTTTTTCTGTCCTTGTGCCTCATTGATGTCAACCGAATGTTTGTCTCCGCTTGCCGCTTTTTCCGAGATTCTTGGCTCGGTCCACTCAAGGTGTATGGGCGGTGTGTCTTGTATGGCCGCTGTGTGGGTGTGTGGGCGGTGTGTCTTGTATGGCCGCTGGGGTGGGTGCAGAGGGCGGGGCGTGGCGGTGTGTTGCCTCCCGTGCGATGTGGGAAGATAGGAGTCAAGTTCACTACTAGGGAGGATGACCCTTTGTCTTCTTGCCCATTCCGTCTGTCTGTCTTTTCGTCTTTGTTCTCTCTCTCTCTCTCTCTCTCTCCTCTCCTCTCTCTCTCTCTCTCTCTCTCTCTCTCTCTCTCTCTCTCTCTCTCTCATACACAACATGCTATTCTAAATGTAAGATTATAAATCGTAACTTCTTTCAGGATATTCTTGCAGCATAAGTTACGATGTAATACCACCTTTACGAAGGACCATGTAGACCGCATTTGGAGGGCGCGGCGCAGCTCACCGCTCTCACCCTGTTGAGGAAAATGTAAAACTAGAAGTTGTTCAGCCTAAAGCAACAGACTAATAGCCTTCCGCCACCGCAGCCGCAACGGAAAGAGGCTCGCTAGTTTGTTCCGAGTTGATGCTGAGAAACGCCGGTTGACTTGCTACCGAAAAAAAAATATTGCATATGATTGACAGTGTTCAGATGCGCAACCTGTTCTTACATGACGCCAGTTCGTTGAGAAATAATGGAATGATGTTGAAGTGTTGAGAGGTACAGTACTTGTCTACGGGGGCCATTTCACTAAGGTCATAACGCAAGGAGATCATCGTAATAATGTTGTAATTTAGTGTAATATATAAGCACTTTTAAAATTCATATATTAGTGTGTTCCCATGCCCGGGTATCGGAGGAGTGCCTGGCTCAAATTATCCCGCTGCATTATTATTATGTGGGTCGTGTGATTGAACTCAGCGGGCGAAAAAATTATCTTAGTGGGGCGTATTGAAGGATATACTGAGCTGTGCAAAGGTGTCTGGCTGCCGTCTTTGTCTCTCTCTCTCTCTCTCTCTCTCTCTCTCTCTCTCTCTCTCTCTCTCTCTCTCTCTCTCTCTCTCTGTTGGAAATTTGAAAATCCCCTTCCTTCTCCTCAATCTTTCCAGCTCCCTCCTCGTCATTCTTTGTAACCTCTACCTCTTCTTTCTTTCTAACCTCCTCCTCCTCCTCCTCCTCCTCCTCCTCCTCCTCCTCCTCCTCCTCTTCCTCCTCCTCCTCCTCCTCCTCCTCCGCCTTCAGAGTGTGGCGAGAGTTTGTGGCGACGTTTTTTGTCTCTTTCTCTGTTGTCCTTGCCTCTCTCTCTCTCTCTCTCTCTCTCTCTCTCTTCTCTCTCTCTCTCTCTCTCTCTCTCTCTCTCTCTCTCTCTCTCTCTCTCTCTCTCTCTCTCTCCTCTCTCTCTCTCTCTCTCTCTCCCTCTCGCAATGACATCAACCTTTCCCCTCATTCTTCCCATCATCCTTTTCCTCATTGATCCTAACCTCCTCATCATTCTAACCAACCGCCTCCTCCTCCTCCTCCTCCTCCTCCTCCTCCTCCTCCTCCTCCTCCTCCTCCTCCTCCTCCTCCTCCTCCTCCTCCTCCTCCGCCTGCAGAGTGTCGTGGGAGAATGCAGCGGCGCCTCGTCCCCGGGTCCTCCACGCTCACCTTGCGGGGCTGCGGTAAAAAGAGCCTCGTCTCCGTCACAGGTCGGCTGATGACCCTTGCCGCCCCTTGAGAGGCTCCTCGATTTCATATAATGACTCATTGATAGTCACACGTACTACCTCAGTCTACCTGGCGACTCACGCGGCGGCGGCGACTCGTAATTTACCTCGGGACGAAGAAGAAAGGGAGGAGGAAGAAGGAGGATGAGGGGGAGAAGGGGATGGGAGTTGAGAAGGGCAAGGGAATTTGTCATTTTTGTTTCTCGTGAGTTTGGTGTGGCTGGTTCTTCTGCTATATTGGAGATGATGCTTTGTTATTTTATTTGGCGCTGGACGGAGAGGGAGAGAGGGAGAGGAGGGAGGGACAGAGGGAGGAAGGGGGATAGAAAAGTATTTGTGTTGCTTTTGAGTTCCCTTTTTTCTCCGTCTTGTCTCTTTTGTCTCTCTCTCTGTCGTTTTTCCCTCTCTGATCGTTATTTTTAGTAGGTTCGAGAGTTTTCATTGACATCAGCGGTTTGGGATGTTATTTTCAGTAGCTGGTGGTGGTGGTGGGATGGGGAGGGGACGGGTTGGGGTGGGCAGTGGCGGGCCGGGCTTGCATGCTGAGGGAGGAGGAGGAAGGACGGTGAGGTACAGAAAAACTCTGCGCGTGTTGCTTGCCGTTTCCCTTGAGCGCTGGGGCAAAGATAATATTATACTACTGTGCGGGCGTTTTCATTCCCTCTCTCTGTTTCTGTGTTATTCTGTTCCTCTGTTAATTTTCGCTGTATTCTCTACACATTTATATTGAGTCTATTCACTTTTTCCTTATATCTTGGTGGCCTACATCTTTTCCTTTTTTTTCCGTTCACCTGTTCCTCTACGCCTCGTCCTCCCACACTTCCATCTTATCACCTCTTCTTCTTCTTCTTCTTCTTCTTCTTCTTCTTCTTCTTCTTCTTCTTCTTCAGCTCCTCCTCCTCCTCCTCCTCCTCCTCCTCCTCCTCCTCCTCCTCCTCCTCCTCCTCCTCCTCCTCCTCCTCCTCCTCCCCTCCAGACACCTTCTTCAAGACACACAAGGACCTCACAGGAGGGAGACTGGACAGCCCGCTGAGTCCTGACAAACACACACACACACACACACACACACACACACACACACACACACACACACACGTCAAAGTCAGCTCCAGCGTATCTCATCATCACTGACTTCGGCGGTGCTCTGAAGGGCGGGATTCGAACCTACACATGATGTTTTGACAAGGACATTTGCCTTGTTTCCCGCAACGCCCCCCCCGCGCCTCCCTCAGCCGTGCCGGGGAGGAGGGAGGATACCGGAGTGATGCTATCGGCTGTTTTCACGCCACTAGTACCCTGAGGCGCTTCTTCTGCTGGTGCTTCTACAGGACTGAGTGTTCTGGGATAGTGTTTGGACGGTATTCTGAAACGCCTCTGCACTGCACCCCGACTGCTTTCCAAAGACTCCACATCAGTTAAAGTTACACGGATTTTTAGTGGTGTTTTTACGTTTCTAGTGACAGATTAACAAGATTTCTACATTATTAACTGGAGAAACACCCTTGAGAACCATGCTAATCATCTCTGCGGTCTCTGAAAATAGCCGCGGTGAGAGAACAGAGCGTTTCAGAATACTGGTCTTTGTGTGAGGCGTGAGTCTGGGCAAACACTGCAAAGGCTGGACACGAATCATTAGTCCTCGCGGAAGGTTTGTTTATCGGAATGTCCTGTGGCAAAGATGATTTGATCGATGATGTTTGGCAGGACGATGTTAAGATGCATAGTGCAAGGAAGGTATGGAGGTCCAGGAATCTTTGTTTTGGGATACTCTAGGCAGTGAGGTGTGGGTGAAGGTTTTGTCTAGGTGTGTGTGTGTGTGTGTGTGTGTGTGTGTGTGTGTGTGTTGGGGGAGAGGACGGGGGAGGTATCCATCAGGGGCCAATGCTGGTGCTCTCTCTCTTTTTCCTGCATTCTTGTGCCGCCACCTGTTGTCTCCGCGCCGCCCCTTGCTGGCAGGGATGACACTTCTCCTGCAAGCCACCCCCCTCCTCCTCCTCATCCTCCTCTTCGTTCTCTTATTTATTTTTTATTTTTTTTCCTTTTGTAAATTCGAAATACAACGACTCCTTCTTCCACTTCTTCTGTCTCTTCTTCTTCCTCCTCTTCCTCCTCCTCCTCCTCCTCCTCCTCCTCCTCCTCCTCTTTTTAAATTTTATATTTTCTCTTTTCTAATTTCGAAATTCAACGATTATTTTATTTCACATCCTCCTCCTTTTCGTTGCTAATTTCTGCTCCTTTCGTTCATTTTTTTTTTTTTTTAATTTACGTCTTATTCTGCTTTATTCTTTTTTCCCTGCTTTCTTTTTCTCTTTTCATGTTCGAGCTTTCACTCATATTGACCTTTTTTCTTATTTCTATCTTCCTTTCTCCTCTTTCTCTTTCGGTCAGGCGTTTTCTTCTTCATTCCTTCACGTTATCACCTCCGCTATTGGATTTCCCAAGGCAGATTTTTTTTTTCATTTTCATTCTCCTCCTCTCTTTTCCTCTTATCGCTTTTCGCCTTTTTTTTTTTTTTTTGAGGGGAGAGGGAAGGGGGTCTCTCTCTCTCTCTCTCTCTCTCTCTCTCTCTCTCTCTCTCTCTCTCTCTCTCTCTCTCTCTCTCTCTCTCTCTCTCTCTCTCTCTCTCTCTCTCTCTCTCTCTCTCTCTCTCTCTCTCTCTCTCTTATCGCGTGTTTAATTTGCCAGCAATTATTTTCTTTTTTTCCACTCTTTTTTTTTAATTCCTTGGTTTTCTATGATTCTTTCGTTTCTCATGTTCTTTCTTACCTTTTCTCCTTTCAGTATTTTGTTTAGTTTTATATTATTTATTTTCTATTTTATTTCTACATTCTTTTAATTTCCTTTCTCTCCCTTTTGCTCTTTCCTCCATTTTTATCTCATCCTCTCTCGTTCTTTCGTCTTTGTCGCTTTCTCTCTTCTCTAATTCTTTCTTTCATTTTTCTTCTTCTCCTCCTCCTTCTCCTCCTCCTTCTTCTTCTCCTCCTCCACCGCCTCCTTACTTTATCTTTTACCTTTGTTTATGTCCTAATTTACTCTCATCTTCCTTCCTCTAACTTTTTTTTTATCTCTCAGAAGCTTCTCCTCCTCCTCCTCTCTTTTCTCTTCTCATTTCATGTTTTTTTTTCTTTTCTTTATCAAGTTACCTTTCCTCCTTTACTCCCTTGCTTTTTACCAATCTTTTGTTCTTTCTTCCTTTCTTCTTTCATTCGTTCTTCTCTGCTTTCCTTCCTTCCTTCCTTTCTTCCTTGCTTGCTTGCTTGCCTGCTTCTATTTTTTCTTCTTTTAGTTCCATTGCCTCCTCCTCTCTCATCTCCCGGCTTTACTTCCTCAATTGCTCTTCTTTATTCGTTATTCTGGTCTTCATCTTGTTTTTCCTCAGTTTCTTTGTGTTTTCTTTTGTTACCTTATTGTGTTTCTCTCTTCTCTTTCTTCTTCTCTTTTTCACAAGTTTCCGGTGTTTGCTTCCAAGTCTTTTTTTTTCTGAAGTGTTTCTAAATGTCACTCTCTTCCTTTTTGTCGTCTATTTCCATCCTTCGTTGTTTTGTTTTGTCAAAGTTTTTCTCTGTTTTATTCTGCCTTTCTCCATCTGCCTCCTCCTGTTTTTCTTCTAAATGTCGTTTTCCTTTTTGTATTTTTTTTCCTTTTCATCCTTCATTTCTCCTCCTCCCAGTGATCATTTGTTTTTCTCCATCTTCCCTCCATCGTCCTCTTATTTCTTTAATCCTTATTCTCTATTCTTTTTTTCCTTTGTCTTTTTTTTTGTTTTTATCCTTCATTTCTTCTTCCGATGATTCTTTGTTTCCTCCTCCTCCTCCTCTTCCATTTTCCTTCTTCTATCTTCCATCTTCCTCTTCTTCAATATCCTCCTTTTGTCCCTTTTCTTTTCATCCTTTAGTTCTCCCAATGATTCTTTGTTTCCTCCTCCTCCTCCTCCTCCTCCTCCTCCTCCTCCTCCTCCTCCTCGGCCAGGGTCAGGGCGGGGGACAGCTTGACAGATGACGCACAGATGGAGGACCCTGATAAACAGAGGGGCGTTGCTCTTCGCCAGGATCCCCGCGCCCCGCCAGCAGGAGGCCGGGGTGG